>NC_068942.1:15724822-15869822 GCF_026419915.1 Harpia harpyja | reverse complement strand
TCTTATAGATCATACAATTCATTATATTCACACTGATCAATATCTGGCACACGTTACTACAACGCCAGTATATATGTTTCATTCATTCAGATGGGCAGATCTATATTTTTGTTACTTTGCTTTTCAACGTATATCATGAGCAAAAGCCTTTCTAGGGTCTCTAAACTACAGCTCTCCGTCTTTCACTGATGTAAGAGGATTCAGCTTTTCTGAAATCAGACATTTATAAGCTTTAGTTATAAAGTCTATATTCCGAGGCTCCGAAGAAGCCGTTACTTGCTAAAAGGTTTTCAAACTCCTGTTGACTACTGCTACCAGACTCTTCTTCAAATATATATGAAGGGATTACTGTGCAGGTGTTTATTTTCAGGTAACAGTTTGAGCAGCAAGGGCTCAAACAAGTTGAAAGTGAGGATCTTGCTGTGTCAAAGACTTTCTTTTATGTAGATGGAGCACCAACAGGGCACACAGAGGAAATCATTAGCTGCCTGGGCTACTGACCAAAGTCCTGATGCTAGGATGCAGCTGGGAAATGAGGTAGGGACCTGAGAGAGATGATCCATAAATACATGGCTGGCTGATAAATACATGGTTGATCTTGCCTACTGAAAGCGTGCCTAACCTCATTTGGGACGGTGAACTTTTTTTTTATATGATTAAAGAAGACTTTGAATAATTAATATACACATGTGAGCATATATCTGTATCCACATATTTGTATAAAAGAAAGTTATTTACTCAGATCCAGCCCCTATGTGCTAGGCTGGAAGACTCTGGATGCTCAGAATGAATAAACAATAGGAAGCAAAATCTGGATAAGATAAGAAATATAAAATATTGAGAAGCATACCCCCATCAGTTGCCTTGACTTATTTGCATAGCATCATATACATATGCAGCATTGAACAATGGGTGAATTTGTTGAACAAGATGGAGTCCCTGCCCCGGAGAGATTACATTTGTAACAGTCAAACAGTCTGATGCAGAACAAGCACCTAGAGAGGTTTATAGCTTTTTATTATAACACAGGTGGCTGCATCGCCAGATGTACTTTGCAGAATTACTTTTCTTATTATCATAACTTTGGTTAGAATTGAAAACACATTGCTGTAACAATCTCTCACTTTTAAGAGGAACAAGGTATTGTTTGAAATTAGTGTTAACCTCAGAGATGCCGAGCATGCTGAATTTCATGAGACTTCCTTTAAGACTCTCTTTTCTCTGCATGAGTTTTAAACTTGACCTCAAAGAGCTATTTTAAAAAGAGAAGGACTACATTATCTTTAACTTTTCTAGAGTGTGGATTTCACTAATCCTGACTTCAGACATCAAAGAGCAAGGATATTTTAGATTCCCCAAGGAACTCATTTAATTGTGTAAGTATCTATAAGGCATAGCTTTTCTTTTTGTTATTGTTTTTTTTTTCTTTTCAGCTCAGAACTTTTCTGTTCTGAAATTTTGAAAAAATATAAATATTATAGCATTCTACACACTTAAAAAATACAACATTAGGAATCAAAGAGTCTCTTCAGTTTGCATAAGAAAAAAATACAAAAATGTTTTCTGAACTGAATCAGGGTTTCTACAACACAGCTGAAGACAGCTGGCATGCTACAAGGAACTCTCCACCTGTCCACAGTTCTTTCAGTAAGCATCTGTCTTCCTCAAGCAATCTCTTCTTTGGAATACCTCAACTTTTTCTCAAATCTTTTCAGGTGGACATCTGGAAAAACTGAACATATCCTTGCAATCTGGACAGTGTTTTTGCACACAGGAAAATGGAAATACCAAATGATTCTGGTGCTGAATCCAGTAGTTCAAAAAGAAATTCCAGTACCTCTCTTAGAGAAGCAGTGCCTTTAATTAAGGAATTGTCTAATTTCTGTGAAAGGCTTCCTGATCTACCACATTTCTGTCAGTGGGCCAAAGAGATGGATCCATTTATGAATGATTTGCTTTTGGGACAGCTCTCTGTTACTTCTCCCACTAGAAAATTAGAGCATTCAGCTCTAGCTATCTGATGTCATCTAAGTATAAAGCAGACAAAACACATTTTTGAGGTGTCACGATTCCTTTTAGTTTTGTAAGTTTTACAGAATAGATGACTCACAAGAGAAAAATAAATATATAAACCATTGCTGAATGGCAACTCTTTTGTTTAATGAGTGAAGTACCTTGCAATTTTCAGAATATTTTACAATTTACATCAGGAAATATCTTGCTGAATTCCTGGCATTTATTTACCAACTTGTTGAAGTTACCAAATACTGCAGTACTACTTCAGGCACAGACACCTGTGGAAAATCACAGAGGTTTCAGTGACTGTTTCAAGACATGGTCATGAAAGTCCTGCTAGTGAAGCTAGAGTATTCATGTCATAATGGCTCCTGTTAGAGTAGCTACATCTAAAGCTCAGAAAGTCTGCAGAATTCATTTTGATGATTATCCAGTCGGTCTTCAGAACAACGGATTTTGGATTAGACTTCAGATACGTTCTTATATGATTTTTTTTCTGTTTTTCCTGTTAATTGGAATTTTTTATCCTTCCTGAATTTTGCAAAATAATACTACAAAACAGATACTACAAAATAATACTAAACCAATTCTAGGTTAATACTAACAACAACAACAACAACAATAATAATAACAGTAACTTCAAATACTAAAAGATGGTTTGTTTTGTAGCACTTCTCAGCAACACAGTGAGGTGTTATATTTGCATCTTCCTGTACTGCTTTTTTCCCCAAGACTTGCCCTAAATCAGAAGAAAAACCTGTAAATAAGGGAGAAAAGACTAATTCATTTTGACCTTAGATAAAACACTTATTTGAGCAAATATTCAAGTAAATTCTTCCTTTTTTCACAGTGCTTTTTCTACCTTCTGTCAAACATACTCACTTTTGAAGAAGTCATAATTAAAGAGATGTTCCAGCAGTAAAGTAGTCCTTGTACATTTTCAGACACCTCCTGGTTTGTGTCAGAAATGAATGGTTAGTTTGCAGCTTCATAAATTAGCTACACTGAACAATTTCCACCCCTGCAACTTGTGCTGTGAGGAATGCAGTGACAGATAGATTCTGTGCTGTGTTTGCCTATGAGATGATTTTCTTGAAGTCTCATAATGAGTTGTATTTGGCAGGATTAATGAGTATTATAATGGCAAATGGATGTTTGCAGCTCAGTTGTGTTCCATCACATAGTAACATGGGGCTTCTGGTCCCTTGGAGGCCATAATTGGTGGCATTAATGCAGTTTTTAATTATGCTTCTTGAAAAAATGAATTGGAACCAAAACAAAAGCTAAGTGATCATCTCTCTGTAGTGCTGTGTGGTGTAAACACAGAACCATTGCTGTCTCTGATATCCGTGTTTTGAATTAGGCTGATGGAAAAGGAAATATACAGGATATTTGGCTGAAAGTTGATTTGGGAATATTTGTATTTTTACATTGTTAAATAGCTTTTTAATTATAAGATGCAGGGGGTATTTTTCCCCAGAGAGACTGCTCAAAATAGCATGTTGTACGCTGAACTGCTTGCATAGTAGATTTTATTATTCCAAATGTAGCTCTGTAGCCACACTGAGTGTCTTTAGGTCTTCATTTATTTAATGAGATGGGGTGTGATTCCTCCTCCCTTTCCCAGAATGCCCATGCATGAAAGCATTTTGATTAGTGCTGAGTCAGTGCCTATAACTCTGTACCATGCAATAGGCTGGATTTGTCTGTATTCTCTAGTGGCCAACACTTTTCTGAGTGCACTATATCTCAACATCTTCCACAAGCAAGACTCCCAACACCAAAGACACGCCTGTCTATCTAAGAGTGAAAAAAAATCTAAAAAATTTTTTTAAAAATTTGATTCCTATGGAAATTATATCAGAAAAGAATAAAAATGTAAAAGCTATTTGAAAGGCATGTTTCATTAAAAAAGAAGGAAAAATTATAATTTCTATATTGCTATTGCCATGGTACCTGGTGTTTTTTTATAAGAGCAACTTCACTACTGTTTCGTTCTCATGGAACTATGGATAAATCAAAAGGTAAAGCAGAAAGGCTTAATTAAATGGTTAATTAAATAGTTACAGGATATTTATTTAATAGTCTATCTGCTTTCCTGCCGTGCTGTTTAACATTTTCCTCCAGCCTGCCGCAGTGTTATAGAAGAGATAATGTAACTAGAATTGCCATTTCTTATGCAATATGTTAAATTGGGATTAACTCCTGATCCAGGCATCTCTTTTTTATATCAGCCTTGGCGAACGTAACTCACTTTTGATCGTGGTAGTTTTCCATTAAATCCACAATATATCAATAGAGATATATGTATCATTTGTGTGGGCCCCTATGACTATATATTGTTCCCAAAGCACTAGAATGTGTAAAGCAGAAGTCTGTGTATGAAGGTGAGGCTTCCAGATATTTATCCTATTAGCTGTGATGAGACCTTTTAAAATCTTAGTCTCTTGATAAGGGAGATGTGGGATCAACCTCAGGTACATAATCTTAATCTCTAACTCATTCTAAGTAAAATTTACTCACTAGCATCTGTCTTGCAGAACAACCAGTTTCTTGACGGACAGATAGATTGAGAGTAATCTGAATTCTTATTACTATTACTTATTATTTATATAATCACAAGTGGAAGCCCTCGACTTTGTGCTGTGCAAGGTTCAAGTAAGAAATAAAGTATACCATATAAGATGAGGAATGAGAGATACATAACACGACAAGGACAAAACAGTGAAATGACATAGTACTTCAAGACCACATGAAGCTAAGCAACCTACTCTGGATTTAACGTGAACTGTTTAAAAATTCTGTATTTTACTATTGCAGTACATTGCTATGCACTTTAAGACATCGGATAAATAACTGTGCTTTGAAAATCTACTGTGAGTAAACGATCTTTTGTAGCGCTTTGGGGTTTGCTGATGGGTGTCAGGTGTCCTCCCACATCCTACTGCTCTTTAGAAGAGGGTCTCTAGCCTGTGTGTCCAGGAGGAAACATGTTCCCCAAAACCAGCATGTGGCCACAAAAGTCACTGCACTCGTTCCTGTGGTTTGAAAGGAGATGTTTTTCAACACTAAACATTTGGTGAGGTGAGTCCTTATCACACTGCTCTGTGTGACTTCCTCTGAAGAGACTGAATATTCCAGATATACCATCTTCACACTTAAGTTCCTGTTTCTTCTTTAATTCATCATTTCTTCTTAAATTCAAACACACTCAATGGAAAAACACACGGACTTCATGCTTTGAGATTTAAAGCGAAGTCACAAATGGTAAATAAGAAGTTAAATATCATTTTAGAGTAATAGTGAGGGTCCCTTGATGCCAGCTTGAGCCCTGGGGAGGCCCTGGTACCCGGCAGCAAACCTCCCGGCAGGCTCTCAGCCCCGCTCCCAGCAGCAGCCCTCCTGCTCTGCACAGGCCTCAGGGAAAGTTAGCTCTTACTCCTTTCACCCTCTCCTTCTTCCTCTCACTTCAGACCTTCTTCCTCTCCTCTATCCAGTAGCAATGCAGCTTTGCTGGCCTGTGCTTCTGGCGTGTCACCTCTATTTTTTCACACTTTCCAACACAGTGTCGATTCCTCTCAACTCTTCTCCTTTTGGAGTGGTATGCTCAGCAACAAATGCAAATGCAGCTGATGAACCTTCTTCCTGCTAAAACAAGGCCGTCACTCTTTAAAATGATGGCTGTAGCAAGGTGATAGCTGCTCGATTTCCTCTATTGCCAAAAAGGTCTGGCTCCTGAGGAATGTCTCCCAGCCCCCTCAGGTAGGTCCATGTCTCCTTTCACCAGAGGAATACGTAGGGGTGGATGATGCCGTGTTGCTCCTTGCAGATTTTCTTGGATTGCTGCATAGAGGACAATGTTTCTGTTTTATGAAATACTGAGGGGAAAACACATTTTCACCTTTTCTCTTTCCCTTTCTTATCCCTCCTCCCTTTTCCCTTTTGGGTGGGACAATTGGGCAACAAGGGCTGCTACCTGCTGCCTACTGGTCCATGAGCAGAGAAAACTGCAGGGTCATGAACTTAAGCCAACCATTCCTTCTGCTTTTTCAAATTGCTAAATTAAAATAACTTGTAGAATATCCTATGCTTTATCACAAATACTACATTAAGTATAAGCTATTTAATATTCATAAAGCAGTAAAGCCTAAAAACCAGCACTGACCTTCAGCATCGTTTATAATAAACTCTGGCTCCTACCTCCAAGAGTTTGCAGCCTAAGAGATTCCTAAGGTTTGGTTTGAATACTGGCCCAAAGGATAAAAGCAAACAGGTACCCCTTTGAATGTAATCCTCTCATCCAAATGCACCTAGCCTTTTCTCAAAGGCCTTCCTCGACCCAGTTCTGCCTGCTATCCCAAAAGGCTATTTTCATTTCTGTTATTGCCAGGGTGGACCTAATGAGCCATGCCAGCTGTGTAAGTCACTACAAAACCGCTATCAGCTTTTTTTCTGGATGTGCTAACTCCCTATACAAAAATAGGCTGGCAGAAGAAACTCACTCTCCTTTTACAGTTAATGATACTGTAAAACACTGAAAGAAGATAAGGTGTCCTGGGTTATAAAAGTGATCAATAGTAAGCAATCAGGAGGCCAAAGCTCTTAATGTTTATTTTACAGGATAAGAAGTTACAGGGACTGGCTAGCTAGCTGGATAAAAGCACAATCTAGCTGTCAGGGTGTTATGCAGCAGTTAATTCATCCTAGAACTGGATTAACTTTGAAAATGAAAAAGTTGCTTCTCTAGTCATGGAGGATGGTTTGTAGGCCCCCATAAATCAGGCAGAAAGCTGCTGAGGGTGGAGAGGCTTATGTATATGAAGTCTCAACCTCATGAGGCTTGTACCTGCTTATCAGAAAAAGAAAAAAAAATCTAAAGTTGAATAAGTCAGCTACATGCAGAAACAAAATATATGATCTTATGCACTGCGGATAAACAGAATCTCTGGGAAAGAAGTGTTCAATACAAGGAAAAAAATACATATCAAAATGAAAAATATTATCTGACATTGGAAAGGGGACTGCAGCAGGATTTCTTTTAAGCATAATGCAACACTAGGTCTTTGGCAAAAAGACCTAACTTTAATTACCAATGCCCTAGTCGGTCTGTTCAGTTTCTGTTTACTATGCATAACAGCGTCAAATCTCTACACATCTCTTTTTGGTGAGTTGATTCCATTGTGTATATTTGAGCAAAATCAACTGCACATTTTTTACAGTGGGCTGGATCTGTGTGGTCTTTACTTTCTCATCAGGAAATAAATCTCACATAATATCAGTAGAGCAGGCTACGGTAGAACCAGTCACCTCCCATTTGCATTAACATTGCTTGTTTATTTTATCCAATGCCTTTTGCACATTTAGCATATTTTAAAGTATATGTCGGCCATATTATAACATTTTCTGTCTACACAAGTACCACAGATATAAATCCTTTATACGCTTGCTCTGAACTCACTTATAAATGCCCATTGAAAATGTCCATTTAAATGATGGTAATGATAGCAGAGTCTAATATGCAGGAAGATTTTCTTATTATCTTATTTTGAGAGTATTTTATTAATAACATATTGATATAAAAGATAAGAACATTTTACCTCCATAAATTTGTATGTGCAATTTGTTCTTCTCACTGCACAAACATATTTAGGATGCCACTCAGTAGTACTGATTGAATATTTATTTAAACAAATATCAGTATTACCCAACTAGCTGGAAAATCCATGAGTTTGGTTTTGATAGCAGAGCATTTCTCAAAAATTTATGTGTGCATGCAAATGTTGGTGCTTTGGATATAGGCTAAAGTATTTGCTTTATATGTATTATTTTGTTTGAATACAAGAAAGCTGCTTTGATTTGTATGTTTCCCCCTTATAGAATTGTTCCAAGGCTCTGTCAGAGATCACGTAGAGTAATTTTTCCCATCAATCTTTGCTGTGCAGCCATGCACGAATGCAGTAGGAAAAAGGGGGCAGAAATCAAATCACTTAATTGCAGCATTTTTCATCTACATCTTTTGTTTTATGGTGGTAAAGGCCCCGAAGTAGCCTACCATGATTCATGGCTGTCACTGCTGCCGTTAGCAGTTCAATCTTTCATTCTAGGCATTTTGGTACTGAAAGTACCTACACAATTACTTTGATGAATATGACTTGTTTGTTTTTTCCCCATTTTTAGCAGAGAGTGGTTGTGCTTAATACAGACATTTAAATAAGATAGTATTCATGCCTACTGCATCCGCACTGTTTCCAAAGTTGTGTATCCAGATTATGAATATGAGCATTTTGCCAGAGGAATTTAAGTTCGCTAAACTTATGGATTTTATTAACCCCTCCTGTTAATAAGTTTATATCATTGAAAAATAATTAATGCTTGTTCCATACAAAAGGAATAATCACCTCAGCTCTGACACTGTGAGAACTTCTTTTAAACCTTAGTATTTTAATTTTTTGGGGAGGCTGGCATGACAAAGCCAGTGAAGCAGGACACGTATTGCTGGTCATAAACAAAAGAGGTTTGTCTTCTGTGGTGTGTACACTTATCATAGAAAGTGACTAGTAATGTATACATATTAGGAGAACCCTCAGTGATGGCATCGAATATTCTGGGCTATCCAAATAAACAAGAATTTCAGAAAAGTGTTATTTTTTTTAACTCTGCACTGTCAGCACAAAATACACCTTCTTTTGAGACAGGAAGGAGGCATGCTTTTGGGGTTTTATTATTGCATTCTAAATCAAATTCCTAGCATAAATTCTGGCATGGAAATCCACTGAGAAGATAGATGCCCATCTTTTAGGATAGCATATAATACTTTTTGGTGTGGAAACAGTTATCTGTAGGGATCCTCAAACAAAAGGAATCTGGCCTTCCTCAAAAATGGTAATTTCAATTCATTAGCAGTAGCTCTGTGCCCTGGCTTATATTTGAAACTCAGGGCTCTATTTTAGTTTTGTTCCTATTAATTTATTTTATTGTACTGTTTTCTTCTAATTACAAGTACAAAGATATTTCTGCCTAATAACCACATAGTCAGCTAGAAGGCAGGGGATGCCTCCATTGTACAGTGGTAATAGTGGTCAATGCACTCAGCAGCACAGTGCTGCAATTATGTGGAATACACTTTTTAAAAGGCCAACATTGATCCAGATGCTTATGTCAAAAGCATCTTAGACTTAAATTTAAAGAACTTTCATAATGAAATAAAAACCATAAAACATGAATCTAAATCTGGTAACTAAAACTCAAAAAGGGAATTAAAGAAAATTTATCTTATCATAACTGGGATCTACAAGCTGCAGTACAGTCTGCCAGCCCCAGACCTGTGGTGGGAAATTACAGTGGGACAGAGGTGCACTGGAAGTTGCTTCTTTCAAGATGACTTTCAGAAAGGGCTATTCAGTTTCACCAACACTGTTACAGAGGCTTAATGACACCAGGGTGAGTGGATTACTGGTGGAATTACTGCAACAGTAAAACTGAGCAAGTGCACAAGTGCTCATGGGAGCAACTTAAATATTTACCACTGAGGATGCAAATGCCAGTTAAAATGTTTGTGATTTCCTGCTGAAACAGCAGGGGATGAAAATGGTAGGTGAGTGCAAATCTCTGAGAACCACAACTTTGGGACAAGGAAGAAATAACAAGTAGAAGGATGTTCACCCCAGATTACACCAGGCAATAGCACTATCCCTCAAACCTACGAAGGCACCCTGTGCACCCTTTCCAGTCGGCACCTTGGAAGGCATATCTGCTCTGGAGGTCATTGCACTTTCTCCTTTCCCATGTCACTGATGAATAGATAAGATACTATACAATGAAATACAACTGTGGTAAAATACAGAAATGAGCGGTTAGTCAATCAGATTCATCATAACGTAGTTGGTGTTTGCCTTCCCATTGCTGTTTGGTTCACAGACTATTGCTGGATTTAAAAAGGCAGCAGCCATCCCATCTGTGTGCACATCCCTGTATGCACACTACCAACAAAGTGTCAGGGTAAGTGGGTGTAGGACTACAGGAGATAAAAGGAAGAAAGGTAATTAATTTCATATTTCCTTTTTAAACAGAAATTTTTAATAGAATGTTAGCAGTATTTGTGTGGTACAACAGAACAAAAGAGTAAACCCAATCCTAATCCTTCAGAGTCTTGCAAAATGTACAGCTTTTCCATACGAGCAGTCTTCTTGAAATCCTGGTGGTACAGGGTGTCCTGGTTTTGGCCAGGATAGAATTAATTTTCTCCCTAGTAGCTGGTACAGTGCTGTGTTTTGGATTTAGTATGAGAATAATGTTGATAACACACTGACGTTTTTAGTTGTTGCTAAGTAGTGCTTATCCTAAGTCAAAGATTTTTCAGTTTTCCCTGCTCTGCCAGGTGCACAAGAAGCTGGGAGGGAGCATAGCCAGGACAGCTCACCCGAACTAGCCAAAGGGATATTCTATACCATAGGACATCATGTCCAGTGTATAAACTGGGGTAGTTGGCTGGGGAGGTGGGGGGGGGGCAGAGTGGTGCAGATCACTGCTCGGGGACTGGCTGAGCACCAGTCAGCAAGTGGTGAGCAATTGCATTGTGCATCACTTGTCTGTCTTGTGTTTTATTTTTGTTATCTTCTTTTTTGTTCCTATTATTATTATTATTATATTTTATTTTATTTCAATTATTAAACTGTTCTTATCTCAACCCATGAGTTTTACTTTTTTTTTTCCGATTCTCCTCCTCATCTCACCAGGGTGGGGGAAAGAGTAAGCAAGCAGCTTGCATGGTGTTTCATTGCTGGCTGCAACAGGGATATGTGTAGGAATTATTGGCTGCAGCTGGATCTCACTGGGGCAGCGGGTCAGAACCAAAGGCAATGAGAGGCTCCTCAGGCAAATACTTGCCTCTGCAGATCATACCTGAAGCCACTTTCAGGAAAAGATGGCATTCATGCATTGGGTTCTTCACCCAAGGCACGAAACTGTTAACAGCAACACTGCTGAGGGCAAAGCAACAACAGGTCAGTCCCAGCTGGACTAGTTCTGCGTTGGTTAAAGGGTTTGTTTATGGTCCTTATGGTGTGATGGAGATGTTTCATAAATCCTCACATATTAAATGTTTTATACTTGGTGATCTTTGATTTCAGGACTGGACTCTAGGTCTGCAATTTGGTATTCCGCCCCAGATAGGAGCATGGTAGAGTCTACATTGCTCTGTGGAAAAAAAAAAAGGAAAAAAAAAAATCTTAAATGATTAGGGGCCTTTGCAAGAGTCTCAGAAGTCTTTAAGTTTCTGATGGTGCGAGAGGTACCTAGCAAATTTTTCAATAGTCTTTAGGGAGATAATCTCTGTTAATTTTAATTGGAATTAGGAATTTAGCATGCTTTTGACAGTCCCACTAGGTATCTCTCTCCTGATGCTACTTTAAAAATATATCCTGCCTTAGATGCCACTTTGAAAATATGGTCCTTTGAAAAAAACATGGTAACTTCAAAAATATAATCTTTCATGTTTTTGTAATACTATATGCACATCCAACTATTAAAATAACACATGGCAATCCACATGTATAGGCAGAACTGTGTAAATAAATCCATACTGTGTTATCAGTTTGCATTTTTCAGAGCAGAAGAATTTTCTCTTATGACTCTCTCTAAAGTTAATAACCAATCACCATTTCAGTATAAGTTATTTTAAATTTGTTTTAAAGAAAACACTTAGACACAGTAATGGGACAAAAGAAATTGAAAATGTTTATTTGCTTGAATAATACCTCCAAATATTACTTACAGGATGTATCTTCCCCGCTCTCTGGCAAGCAATGGCATATTAGTCATATAATTTTCTTGATTTTTCTTGAACCCCATGGACTCATCATTAACATACAGTAACAAAGCTCAGAGCACCTTGGGAGTGAAAGTGATCAGTGCGTTGGCAAACCTAGTGAACGACGAAGCATACAGGTTGATTAGAAGTCAAACTAAAGTCAAATAAATATAATTTTTCATGGGGGAAACAAAGGGTGGGTCAGCCTGCAGGGAAACCCACATGACAGCTGCAACTGTCTGCAACAGCTTCTTATTGCCGGATGAATTAAGACAAGTCACAGGATCAGTGAAGAGACCCCGGCTGCTGTCAGATGGGTACCTAGATCCCCTTCAGAAATGAACTGCCAAGGACCTGAACTTGCCTGTCTCTTCCTCACACCCAGCCTGGGCTCTGCCTCCTTTTATTTGAGGTGGAACAGGCAAGTGGGAGGGACCAGAGGAACTGCACTTTGGTCGCTCCTTCCTGAGTACCATCGAGTGTGTACCTCCCATTCACATGGCAGGCAGTGGGCCTTTTTATATTTTGGATCCCCATGTGGTTACGAGAGAGGGAGGAGGGTCCAGACTGGTTTCAGTCATGGATGAGAACAGTAATAGGTATTACTAAGTTATAAGGTGATAAAGCCAGCATTAGTTATTGGGCTTACGTTCCATGCTCTAGTGACAATTAGGGAACCATGCATGGAGAGTACCACGTTTGATGAAATAGCACAGAAAGGCTTAGATCTAAAGTAAACTCACATTGTACTCAAATACGAGAGTAAGTCAAAGCATGTGGGCTGCTCTGTGAAGCAGATGGATAAAAATGTGGTTAAGAGAGGAAGACGATTTGGATGTTGGAGAGGGGGCTGGCAGGCTGCCTATGTTAGTAATGCTAAGGAGTACTGGAACACTTGATAATTTCAGAGCAAGTTAGTTTGCCACAGCTTACAACCTGCTCAGCGCTGGGGAGAGAGCTTGTTCTGTCTTCTCATCAGTATGTGATATGGAATAATCACAGTGGTTACCTAACAGTGATGAAAAGCTTCAGCAGCAAAGGGAAAGAGACTGCAAATCTGATTGAATGTGGGCATTTCAGGTTTGGAAATATGTGCTACCTACTAAAATGAGCTATCGACTAATTCTGAAAGAAATGTTATATGGGCTTAATGTTCATCTTCATCCACACTATAATGAGAAGGATTAGACTGGCTTCCATATGTGGAATATTTATTTCAGCAATACAGGAAAATGTATTTCCCTAATATTTTTTCTGTATGCACAAGGCCTTAAATTTTACAGATGTGATTAATGTTTTAATTTGCTGTTCTAGTTGGATACAAGTTTACCATACAATATAAATTACTTACAAAGAAATTTGCTTATATGGAGTTTAATTCATATGCTGTTTAGCCACCATGTGTGGCATAGCTTTTCCTTTTCCATGGGACCAAGCAGTTGTGCAATTGATTTGCAAAATAAAAAACAGTCAGGTTACACAAAGCATTTCTTAACAACCTAAACCAGAGCATTTAGGAAGCAAACATGTACCATAATTAGTGTTTATTTTAGCATGAATTGGTAAACAGGATATTAATTGCAAGTTGTGAATTGGATTTCTGACACAAATCATTCTGATTACCCAATATTTAAAAAATATTTATGTTGTCTATTATGTACATTTTTGTAGATCTCATTTGCACAGCAAAAGAATGACAATTAAATACATCTCCCAAATTATGTGAATCAACACAGTTCTCAGATTAATTGTTTCAGGATCCCTGGAATATGAATCTGGCCACTGATTGTGACAATAATAAAAAAGTAAGAGAAAAATACTATCTCAGAATATGTTTTATTTACTTTTCAACAAACAGCTGAAAATAACACATCCCTGGGATGGTATAAAGTGACACATGCTCTCTGGTCTACATATGTGGTGAAGATAAAATCCACAACTGTTCTTGGGGCACCAAAGGCGTCTATACCCTGCAAGCCCAGGCAGAGGGACTACAGACAGCATATGGAGTGAGAACAGTGACTCAAAGACTGTATCATTCAGACACAGTGGTTTTGATACGCCCAATATTTGACTAGCTCTGGCTGTGAATAAACTTCCTGCCTGGGGATCCAAAGCCTTCTGCTGATGGGCTTGTGCCTTCAGAAAGTATGGAGAGCTGTGTTCTCTGGAGAAGTATCCCCCAATAAGGACCCTTGTTTAGAACCTTATTTTATATTTTAATATAATTTTTCTAACCACTTTTCAAGTACATGCAGCAACTTTCAAATGTTATGGGAAATGAAATGGAAAGCTCCCTGGCCTGAAGTGTTGCAGGCATTTCCAACCACCTTCACAAAAAGGGAAGGACAAAATATCAGTGTTTAGGCCCGAATGCTATTTTCACTAAAATCCAGAGGGGTCTTACTACTGATTTCAGCAGTTAAAGGATGTATCATTTTACTAGGATTCTCACACCTAAGAAAATTCCCCTGTAATCTTGCATGGGGAGGACGGGTGGACCAAAGTCAAAGTACATCTCCTCATCAGGTAGAGACGATGGTCTGGCAGCTGTGCACATGGAGACACTGCACTCTGTTAATAGCTTTCCAAAGTCTAAAATCTGAGGTAGCAGAGGTTTTCACTTAAATATCGGGAAAAGTAAGCTCTAAGTGTTAGAAGCAAAATTTCTCCCTTATTGACCCACAAAAAGTACCACTGCTCTGGTAGACCACATGATGACCCTCCAACTTTCTCCATTCTCTCCTTTCAGAGTGTGAACACTAGTGCATTCATCTGTGCTACAGCCAAAGTAATCTGATCTTATCTATTCATCACATGTACAGCCATTATGTGCACAGAGTAATTAACAAAGCAAATACGGTTATAGAAAATACAAAATAGAAAACCTTTTGTTTGTGTAACTACTTTACTAGGAAAGTGGAACTTGTTTTCAAGCCTTGTCCTATGTAATGCAATGTAAATACAGTATTCAGCATTTTTGTCCATTTCATTAAGCACTGCTCATTTCAATATAAGCCTTATTAGCTAATTAAACTATTTAATTAGTTATACTTGAGTAGCATTAAATTGCAATCACTTGCATCTGTTTTAATAGAGGATGTATTTTATA
Organism: Harpia harpyja; assembly: GCF_026419915.1. Taxonomy (NCBI): domain Eukaryota; kingdom Metazoa; phylum Chordata; class Aves; order Accipitriformes; family Accipitridae; genus Harpia; species Harpia harpyja. The sequence goes on along the minus strand of NC_068942.1, from coordinate 15,854,886 downwards.
TGTGTCCACAAATGCTGGCACAAAATATTACTCCAGCTAGCATCCAGTGTAACTGGACAGCTTCTGAACATTTCAGCAAGTGATCCTAATTCTGTCTAAATAGCTGCATGCTAATAATCACATTGAAGACATATCGTGTGAATAATGACATTAAAGGGTAAGTTAATAGTGAGGATATGGGCTAATGTGGACAGAACTTGGGTTAAAATGGATTTTCCTTCATACAGTTCAGGGTACATATATATATATATGTATTTTTATATATAAAAATTTATCTCTCCCCAAACTCTAACTTTCCTGTTCCCTAAGCCTCTACATTTCTTTTTACTTGGAAAAAATTCCAGACTTTTATTTTGCCTGATGTCATGTGAAACAAGGAAATTTGACAAGGGGTATAAGACAGTTCACCAGTCTGACTTAGTGTCAACTGACTAAAACTCAGCCATGAGATTAATTCCATTTAAGTGCTCTTTTATTATCTTAAAAAGGGCAGAGGGGGATAACAATGCACACTCACCACCTCAGAGGGAGACATTGAGGCCTCAGTCCAGTTGCATGAATGCAGGCATTAAAGGTCATTGGAGATCCCTAATGAAAACCCACCTGGCCTCCAGCTGCCAGGCTGAAGGGCTGAGATAGTTCATATGTTCTGTATAGTGCAGGTCAGCCCCATGTGCAGCTGTATGAAGTCCTCAATTACAGCTCATGCAAAATTATAATTTTTCCACCATACCATAAATAACTTGAGTAAAATTCATTTGTACTCTTGATTAGGACCAAAGGCAACAACCCAAATGTAGATCTGATTTAACACTTCGACACAAACGATTACCTTGTTCATTCTATAACTTTACCATTACTATCTATTTCCTTTATTAAGGACACTCAGACAAATCTTGGTCTTTGAATCAAAGACATTATTGCACTGTGCATAAAAGACTCTTATACATGGCATAAGAGATGCCTGTGCATTATTTCCAGCCTATAGACATGCAAGAAGATTTTCACAGTTTCATATCTTACACACTTCCAGGATCCTGAAATTAGGTCGACATCTTGTTTATTCAGGCCTTGAGAATTTTTGGTCATACCAATATCTTTGCTGTGGACATGGTTGTCTAATTGTTCCTGCAGTTCTGAGTTTTGGTTTATATTTATTCCAGTAGAGAACCCATGGTCAGGTTTAAAACTGCAGAAGTTTAGGGTGATTTTAGTTTGCCCATCACTATTGGACAAGGTAGTCTCTGGGTTTTTGAAGATCAATCGTGCCTGGGAAGACAGAGTGAACCTCAGTCAGTTCCCTCCCTTCTCATCCTTGCAAGAAGGAAACAGAAATGCATACATTGGGCACACAAGCAAGCAGGAGGCACAATAAAAGAGGCTAAGAAATGTGGGCACCAATGCGTCTGAATATGAGTTCTCTTACTCCCTTGGGAGTTAGCTAATGCTAGATGTGTGCCCTTTCAAAGATAATGGGAGGACTGCAAATTGCCTGGCTGTATGCTTTCTATTTTTTGAAAGTTTGTAATGTAACATTTCTTGAGAGTAGCAGGGATTTTTGTTCAAGGATGTGGGGGCAATCATCACAACTCCTTCCTGACTGTGAATCTTGTGTGTGATACTACCATTAACTAACCCTTCACAGGGAGGTAAGCACTCTCATATGCTTTTTCAGTAGGCACGGTGCTCTGAAATCATGTTTTACCAGTAATTTTTTTTTTTTTCAGAGAGGAAATTAGATATATTCTGGATGAAAGTCTGCTTTTTAACATCCTATTCTAACAAGTCAGGAAGAATAAGCATTATTTTTTTTTTCCTGGATAAAACTTTGCAAAATTCTATTTCAACTGATCTAAATTCTCTTTTCTTGATTTGAATTCCAAATACCTAAAACACCCTACATGCTTTAATTGACACTGTGTAAAAGTAATGCATCTGGATAGCTAGGTTTTACTTTCAGCATACTATTTTTGTAAACCAAAATTGTCTTGGCTACACATTGCAAAATAAATTTTTAAAAGAGCCTGTGTTTCAGCAACATCAATGAGAACAAAGGCATATCCAGACAGTAAATGGGAGAACAAAAGTACTGGATGGAGGTCCACACCATTAACTATAATCCCTCTGTTGCCCCAAATATCGGGATCCAAGAGATACATAGTCATCTTAGTCTAAGGGTGAGGGAGGAGTTTATTTGCACAGTGAATTATTTATTTACCTTCTAAGCCCAAACCAGATCTTGTCGTGTCAGTTGGGGTTTGTCTGCCTTGTGCACTCGCTTTCTGGTTATGGGAAGAATAAGCTTGGATTTTCAGAAACCTATGTACCAACTACACATGTTCTCAGCATCATTCAGGTCAGGGATAGGCTGGGTAACTTTGATAACTGTCTAGGGCAACTAAAGTCTAGGGCAAAAGTTACTTAAGTAATTTCTGAAAATGGCACTTCTGAAAATTGGAGAATATAGACAGAATTACTGTAATTTATGTGCCACATCTTTCAAGACAAGAAAAGAATTAAAAAGGAAAATATTGCTGCATTCTTCAAAATCACCTTGTAAGTCAACGATATAAAGGAGGACTCACGTTAATTTTGGTACAACAGGTACATTTACTACATATTGCCTTGCTCTGTAAGTTTCAGAAGATCCAAGAAAATTTGGGAAGGCAGTTATGTTTTGTTAAACACTCTCCATTACAAGGAGTGCAGTATATTGAAAACCAGGCACATATTAATAAATAAATACATAAATAAATAAATAGAATCATAGAATTGTTTAGGTTGGAAAAGACCTTTAAGATCATCGAGTCCAACCGTCAACCATGCCCACTAAACCATGTCCTGAAGTGCCTTGTCTACGCGCTTTTTGAATGCCTCCAGGGATGGTGACTCCACCACTTCCCTGGGCAGCCTGTTCCAATGCCTGACAACCCTTTCAGTAAAGAAATTTTTCCTAAGGCCCAATCTAAACCTGCACTGCCACAACTTGAGGCCATTTCCCCTCATCCTATCACCAGCCACCTGACAGAAGAGACCAGCACCCACCTCACTACAACCTCCTTTCAGGTAGTTGCAGAGAGCGATAAGGTCTCCCCTCAGCCTCCTTTTCTTTAGGCTAAACAACCCCAGTTCCCTCTTCCGCTCCTCACAGGACTTGTGCTCCAGCTTCCTCACCAACTTGGTTGCCCTTCTCTGGACACACTCCAGCACCTCCATGTCTTTCCTGTAGTGAGGGGCCCAAAACTGAACACAGGACTCGAGGTGCGGCCTCACCAGTGCCCAGTACAGGGGGACGATCACCTCCCTGCTCCTGCTGGCCACACTGTTTCTGATACAGGCCAGGATGCCGCTGGCCGCCTTGGCCACCTGGGCACACTGCTGGCTCATATTGAGCCGGCTGTCGACCAGCACCCCCAGGTCTTTTTCTGCCGGGCAGCTTTCCAGCCACTCTTCCCCAAGCCTGTAGCGCTGCATGGGGTTGCTGTGACCGAAGTGCAGGACCCGGCACTCGACTTTGTTGAACCCCATACAATTGGCCTCGGCCCATCAATCCAGCCTGTCCAGATCCCTCTGCAGAGCCTTCCTACCCTCAAGCAGATCAACACTGCCTCCCAACTCGGTGTCATCCACAAACTTACTGAGGGTGCACTTGATCCCCTTATCCAGATCATTGATAAGGATATTAAACAGAACTGGCCCCAAAACTGAGCCCTGGGGAACACCACTCATGACCGGCCGCCAACCGGATTTAACTCCATTCACCACAACCCTCTGGGCTCATCCATCCATCCAGTTTTTTCACCCAGCGAAGAGTCCACTTGTCTAAGCCATGAGCCGCCAGCTTCTCAAGGAGTGTGCCATGACAGACAGTGTCAAAGACCTTGCTGAATTCCAGTTAGACAACGTCCGCAGCCTTCCCCTCATCCACTAGGTGGGTCACCTGGTCATAGAAGGAGATCAGGTTGGTCAAGCAGGACCTGCCTTTCATGAACCCATGCTGGCTGGGCCCGATCCCCTGGTTGTCCTGCACATGACATGTGAGTGCACTCAAGATGAACTGCTCCATAATCTTCCCTGGTACTGAGGTCAGGCTGACAGGTCTAGAGCCTGGCAGAAAGATATGTTAGGGGCTAACAGACTGTGTACAGCAAGTCAAGAGCAAGATATAATCAGAAGCCTGATGCTGACATCTAGGAGGAGTGAAGTATGTTGAGGTCATCTTAACAAATGATAAAACTCTTCTCTGAAAAACCAATTACAAATGTAAAGGTAGAGAAGGAACACTCATTCATCAGCTAATTTTGTTTCTTCTGAGGCTCCACAACAATAAAAAATATATCTGACTTCAGTAAATATGCTGTTGTAAATAACCTTCATTTCCACTTCTTCATGATCATGCACTCTCTTTCTGAAATCTTTTTATCTTTATACATCCTGGTAGGTAGACTGGTGAAAGAGCAGGTAGAGAGCATCAGAATCCTAAGTGTTGTCTTGAAGATCACAATTCATTTTTATCTGGCTAATTTGCAAATATGGTGAACTAAATTGTCAGTATAGAAGTGACAGAAGTACTGTTGTATTAAAGAGTTTGAGGATTTTAGAATATAAGAACATCTTCTTTTATAAATGAAAACATCCAAGCTGGAAAAAAGAAACCTAGACAGTTATATATGAAATACAATATAAGTGTATAAATTCCATTCTGAGTATTTTAACTATGTAAAAATGTGATACATATTGTAATGTATTTCTAGTATTTTATCTTCCTTCTTACCCATTTATTTATATCAGGAAATGTTAACAAGATCTTCTTGTTGTTTTTGCTATAACATATTTAAGTCACCAAAATAACCCCCACTGACTGTGATGAGCTGTTACAGAATAATCTCAGAAGTTAACAAGACTTGCTTGTTAAAGAGTATGAACTTTTGTGGATAAGTGTTTGTGAGAAGCAGATAATAATGGAAAATCTTTTTACTGTCTCAAGGAATTGAAAAACAAGTTTTGTATTTGTTAATTTCAGTAGTCTTTTGCTTTACAAGAACTCGGAAATCCAATATATAAGACTACCATCAATATACAAATATGCTAAATATATGGAAGCAAAAGGTGGATGAAGCAGAATTAATATGACTTGTATATGAATTTTTCATGAGGAACAAAAATTATGAAAGTCACTCGTTTTCATAAAATCCATGTCTATATCCAAATTTGCTGTGATTCATCCATATTTTCTCCAAAGCTGGTGTTACAAAAAATTTCTTTAAGTATAAGGATTTATGCTATCTAAAGAATAATACTATATCTACAAAAAATAAGAAAACAATCACAACAAATACAATTTCACAAAGAACATAAAGCCTCCTTTTTCTCATCCTTTCTCCTTGTCCTGTGTTTCTCCTTCCATTATAATCGATACAGAGGTATAGGTTAATACAGTGCTAGAATTGGCTTTGTAAGAAAAGAAAAAGCTCTAACATAATCAGATGAACTGAAGAAATAAAGTAGTATGGAAAAAGAGTTGTGCACCCATATACTATACTTTATCATCAATGTACTTTAACTATGCATTAGACCTCTCATGTATTTAAGCCAGGTCACTGAATAGCCTCTGGTCTGGATTGAACCAGTGACCTAAGTGTGAAAAGCTGAGGGGGCCGCTGCTGACAATCTAACTTGGAAATTCAGGCATCAGTATGATGTGGAAGATAATATGGCGCTCTTTAGCACCATGGGGTCAGCAGTAATCTAATGTGACGTCTCTATATTACAAGGCAATTCCATTTTGGCTGTATCACTGTTTAAAAGACAAAATTAAGTGCTTCTTTATAATGATCATGTTCTGTCTTCTCTAAGAATTGAGGGGCGAATATGTTTAATTACTACTATTTTAAACAAAGCATTTGTTTCCCTCCTTCTTAAGTGGATTTGATCCAGAAAAAACACAGTTATACCCAAGAGATCACCCTGCTTTGATTTATGGTCCTTCTATATAGCAGGCAATCCTCCCAATCAGGAGGAACCGTCGTGATTTTTATGATTAACAATATAATGAAACAAAGCTGAACAGTACATAGGCAACACACAAACTGTGGTCTTCAAGCATTACTTGTTTCCCCCCTAAATAAGTGCTGGAAAAGGGCCTTTTTTTCAATAGCTATGTCCCTATGAAAGCTACAAGCACACTAAGTACTCACTGTTTTAGGGAAGAGGGGAATAGCAGAGTCTACTGCTTACTGCTTGCCAGTGATAAATATTCCAGCTTTTTATTTATTGTATTTGCTTTCTGGTAACCTTTGCTTTTATGAAAATAAATAAATAAATAACTAGCAATAGGGCTGCATGTGTCTTTCCTGAAAAATGTTGCCTAGTGGAATCACTACTCCTGGAGGACTGTGGTAATATTGCACAGAGATTACATAGTTACTTCAATAATTTCCCAGGCATAGAAGCAAACCCAGGAATTCTTAAATGCAAACTTGTGTAATGATGGGTCATTGCAATACACTCTACTATCTGTTCTTTTGAATAGGACTCCGGATAATTTATCCAGCACCTGGAGTGTTAAATACTTTGATCTACTCCAGGGAAGGTTAAAAACAAGGAACAGTGTGGGAGTCTAAACATTAATATAATAAAGGCCAGTCCTCAAGACATATTGAAATTAATATAGTGCCAAACAAAGCCAAAATGTTCAGGCAAGGTTGCAGCTGGGATGTATGTGCTTGCCTTTGCATGCAGTACTCAAGAGCTCTGATTCCAAAGATAAGGATTGGAGTAAGTACATGCCTTATATAACATACCAGAAGACTAAGTGTTTTTATATAAGACATCATTCAACGTTCAGGACCCGGGATTATTTATGTTGCTGCCTACACCTGCCTGTTACTAGGCCCAATAGCCAGATCCTGTGACTAGCCAGATGAGGGCCTGATCCCACCACGACCTTCACCCTCTGTGCTGGTCCCTCCGATGTCTGAACACTGAACAAGCACAGAGTCTGCTGGCATGACACAAGTGAGAGGGGAAACATCCTTTCTAACAGACTGTGTGGACCTCTGTTGTGTGTGCAGGAGCACTTAAGCTTTCTCATGAACTCTTAAAAGTACATCCAGAGAATGTGCACCTATAAGACAGGATTTATGCCTCCCTTCCCCCACCCCAAGTTTCCCAGAGCTCTTTTAAAATTATTTAGGTTGGAAAAGACCTTTAAGATCACCAAGTCCAATCATAAACCTAGCACTGCCAAGTCCACCACTAAACCATGTCCCTAAGTGCCACATCTACATGTCTTTTAAAATACCTCCAGGGATGGTGACTCCACCACTTCCCTGGGCAGCCTGTTCTAATGCCTGACAACCCTTTCAGTTGAGAATTTTTTCCTAAGGCCCAATCTAAACCTCCCCTGGTGCAACTTGAGGCCATTTCCTCTCGTCTTATCACCAGCCACCTGACAGAAGAGACCAGCACCCACCTCACTACAACCCCCTTTCAGGTAGTTGCAGAGAGTGATAAGGTCTTCCCTCAGCCTCCTTTTCTCCAGGCTAAACAAGCCCAGTTCCCTCAGCCGCTCCTCACAGGACTTGTGCTCCAGGCACCTCACCGGCTTCATTGCTGTTCTTTGGACACCCAATGATCGTATTTAGTAAAATTTGTATCTATCTGGAGTGGGAAAGTGAGATGGCTTCTGCAATCAAACCAGATCAGGAAAGCAGCTTTTTTGCTTCCAGCCTTGAAGGTGAAGGTCCAGGGCTCTGGGGACAAGGAAAGGATATCTTAAAGGCCTTTAACTCACTTTTAGAATTAGGGTGGGAGAGGAAGACAAGCAGAAGCCGTGTTTGCTAGTCATGCACTGTAAGAAAGTAATCGTCACCACTCTGTTTTTCTCAGGCTGTTGTAAACTGTGCTCTCCCACTCTTCATCCAGCACACCAGAACTGACAGAAGCTGTGAGGGAAAGTGCTCATGCAGTTTTGCACCAACTGAATCCTTATTATGCAATAGTGTTTCAGGCTTTATTCTTATTTTTTCCCCCCTTAAGGACACGCTATTTAAAGTAAGTTGATTTTCTCTCCCTTTGAAAGACTCTATGAAGACTTCTCATCTTCTCAACTGGGTGACGGAAGAAGAAATACCTTCTTAATGTACGAACATTACTAGTCATTGAAAGGCTTCATATATGATAAAGTCCAAATGCTAATTTATGTTGCTTGATCTCATACTGAGAAGATACCAAGAACTTCAGCTCTACTGCTTCAAGGAGTGTCCATGTGATGATGAGCAGTACTTGAATGACCAGTCCTCAGAAGCAGCCCTGGGATTATGCCAATGACAGTTCTTTGGTGCTGATGAGGATGGTTGTTCCTTTCAGGATCTCTTTGAATCTTTGTGCTGGTAGAGCACATAGGGTAGATGTGTGTCCAAGCGTTACTTCAAAGCTGAATGAAGTTACAAAGGTTAGGGGTGTCTTGTGATCCAACAAAATGTTACAGGTAGATCTTGTGTACATCTGAGAAAAGAAAAGCTGAATGACAGAGCCGAGTAAAGCTGTCTGTGAATACTACAGGAGAAGGAGCTATGAACAAATTTTAGAGGTTTGTGTCTGGGATGAATAATCAAAGTTATTTGCAGTGGAATTATTTTTTAGGTAAGATGATGAGGGGCCTTTGATTTTTATTCTTTGCCAGTCATCTCAGAGTTAAGGGTGAAGACAGTCTTTCCACCACAATTTAATCTAAGCCATAACAAAAATAAGACCATTTGAAGGAAAGGGAGAATTCTTGCTGAATTCTCAATAGGTAAGGTGGATTTTGCCTCTCACCTAGGCTGTTTATATCTGCTGTGGCTCAAAGCAATGTTTTTCTTCTTTTGAGGCTCAGTTTCTTTTGCTGACTTTCAACCTCAAAATACATATTTGGTTTGATCTCTAACTTGCAAAATTTCTTGCCTTAATCAGGTCTGACTTTGAGACACTATTATGGAAACAGTCTTCTTTCCAGCCAAAGAGGAAAAATGAACTTTCCTAGTTGGATTGATAGTACTGCATAGATTTTAATTTTAAATACTGACAGTGGTAATGCAGCAATGAAAGTTACCCTATATGTGTAATTCATCTCTGAAGAATTTAAAGGGACACAACATGAGTAGGCTTCCTGACTGCAGACAGGCATGAATTGAATATATTTATTGGGTTTTGCTATAATATTATTTGGCTTAGACATTTTTTCTGATGTTTAAATCCAGAAAAGGCCTTCTCTTTTAGCTTTGTATTTGGGACGAATTAGTTATTGTGAAGCTTTTAAGCAGAAACTGCAAAGATTTAAGGAAAAGTCTCATGTTCTTTTGTGGAAGAATCTTAAGAAGATTGTTTGAAGTGATAAATCCTATGGTTTGCCTTAAGCTTTTCAAGTAAATTTTAACATAAAACTATGCCTACACTGAAGAAACAAGTAGCCTGGAATACACAGAGTGGACCTAGCTATTTCATTCTCCTATGAACAGCAATGTCTTTTTCTGTGGTAGTACAAAATATATCCTATCAGAGGGATCTTTATTGAGTGGAAATCCTCTTTATTGACATTCTTTCCAACTATTTGCTGAGTCTTGTACCATTTTGCTTTCTGATCACAGAAAGAGCATCAGTTTTCAAAGCTGTACTCTAGATGTCATGAGTCTGGTAGATGAGAGAATCCTATCTGTGGTTCGATTTAAAGATGGCATGTGTAATAATGTATGTTGTTAGAAAAGTAATTATGGAAGATTGCATGTGTGACCGGGATTAATAGAATGTTTCCTCAACTTTAAAACTACAAAGCTATTACATTTGCAATGTACATTATCCATAAAATAATTATTTTCACATGAGTATCTATCCTTTCTAATCTTACTTTCACATGAAGGGAAGTTCTATAGAGACTTTAATAAGCTATCACTTTTTTCATGATTATCCATATTCACATACTGTACGTTATTTTTGAAGAACATACGTTTTTTCTGAAGCATAAAGTGGCTTTTTTTTTTTTTTTAACAGGTTTCTTTTCAAGGGTTCTTTTGACACTTGAGTTGTTAAACACTTACATGTCAGGCAGTGTAAGATCCACATAAGTTTTGAAAACTATCCCCCCAACAAATCTCCTTGAATCCCCATCTGTTTTTTAGAAAATCAGGAGAGGTCTCTTGGTTGTGGTGCTGCTGGTAGGACTGGGACATTATATTCATTGTTATATTCCTTCACACCTGTGTTTGGGAAGGGTTAAACAGGTAATATAAAAGGGAAGAAGTCCTCTTAAAAAGGTTAAACTTCCCACTCTCAACAACCTGATATGTCTAATGTACGAGGTATCCTCTTTGAAAAAGGTTGTTAAACATGAGTTTTGTTTACATATAATGTCATGCAGTTATCAGCATAATCAAAAACTTATTTAATCCTTTTCTAATTCTAAAGTGATTAGCAAGGGCTGAGAAATCACCTTATCTCACTAAAACACAGGTACGAACACAGAGTAAATATTTTGGTAAACAATTATTCTGCCCTTGCATATTCAGCAGTGTGCTAAATTATGCATAATCTTGCATAAGTAATAAGTGAAGGTAGCTTAAATTCAGGGTTTTTTTACCTGACCTATTTCTTTCAGTGCTGTTAGCTTCTTAAATCATGTATGAGCTTTCCGTAAGGCTTCAATGAGTAGTTCTAGTGGAGAGACTTCAGTAATAAATTTCAGGAGAAGACAAGTTTTTTGACAGGCATAATGCAACACATACAGAGTTTGGAACTCACACTCTGGGAATTTAGAGCAATCCTTGCAAAGCAGCTTGTCCCTGTTACATTAATAGAGAAAATGAAGTATGAAAGTCCTCAGGAATTACTGCTAGGTGTAATTTAAATAATTTACCAGAAGACAGTTCAGCACATGCATAGAACAGGGGCATACAGAGTTTGCCATAAGCAGTTTATAAATAAACTATATTCTGCTGAAGTAAGTCAGGCATAAATTATAACTATTCCTTTTGTGGCTATACTCTGTTCCTCATTGTAATAGTTATTTAAAAAAAAAATCTGGGTTATGACCTTCTACTAGAAATCACAGGCTGTGCCTGCCTTGTACCTTGCTTATGAGCATGCTTACATTTAATAGTTTGGCTGCTATGAGATCAAAGTAAAATTACTATTGCTGTGGGAGAAAAAAAAAAAAAAAAGAAAGTGCATTACATTTCTATAAACAGAATCTAGGTAGAATTTTGTAGCTCGGTGGAAAAAGGAGTGTTCAGTGCCAAAGACCATTGACTAGCATCTGACCATTTTATGAAACCCTTATGCACTTTGTTAATGTATTATTCTATTTCTAGCCTCAAGTGCTGAAAGTTAAAATGACAGAATAACTTGAAAGTACCAATAGAAAATATTAAATTAAGATACTTGGGAGTATGGAGAGAGTAAAGAATTTGTTAAACACACTTGTAGATACTGGATGGCTCCTACTACTGCATAGGAGCTGCAACCCTAACCATTAGGATTATTAAGGACTGTTAATATTTACCAACAAGAAATGTTTTCATTTATTTTGTCAGTGTTTGGAAATAAGAGTCCAAAGTGAGAGGTCAGATGATCCAGAGATGCTCACTGATTTTTGAATACCAAATTAAAAATATATTAAATATATTTTATACTGACACCTATAAGTACTACATAAAGAAAAAGGAAAACATGAGCATGATTTAATGTTGTTTTCCCCTTTTTATATTATAGAAGTTAAGTGATCTCTGATTCCTGTAGAGGACACATGAACACAACTATTCTATCTCTGGTCTTATGTATTTCACCTTCTTCGGTTTTGCTACTACATACTTTTCTTAATTTACTCTTAACTAACTCCTCTTGTCCATCTAATTATGGGTAAAGCATTACAGCCACTGGAGCTCATAAGCAGTTACAGGTCAGAAAGAAGGTCTTGCGGCTTTTTTGTCATTTTGAGCAAAAAACTAACTCACATGCTTAACCTTCAAGCAAGTCATTAAAGATATTTTCTTCAGAAAAAAATATTTAGGTTTCTGTCGCAACTTGGGATTTTTCTGAATGAGATCTACTAACCTGTTTTTCATGCAGTCATGTAGAAAAAAGGAAAATCTGACTTTCTGATATTTTTTTAGACTTCTATTGGCTAAAATATTATATAAATTTTCATTATTCGCATAATTATATTAATACATACATAATAATACAGTTATATTTTAACCTAATTATATATGTATATACTCATATCAGTAATTGCATTGATTAAATATATATATATGTATTAATACAGCTACACAATGTATAATGTCTATATAAATAATTCAAGCTCTTAACGTAGCATTTGTCAGCTCACCCAAGTCCTCTTTGCAAAACTTGTGCTCGCATAAGAATTAACATGGGGAATAGGTTAAAAATGCCCTTGGTTTTGCTTCTCTCCTAAAAATATTTATGTAGAGGGAGTAAGGGAATCTGCGTGCTGTGGGGAACCCTGGCTACCCCTCCCAGACTGCCTGGGGGGCGAAGCACTGTCTGTACGTCACCTCCCTTTATCCACAGCACTGTGGATAATTTTGCAAGTCCTCATTCACAACGGTCCAGCTTCCACAGTGTTTTAGGCTGGGCTGTGCCCCCCCGCACCAGTGCCACTGAAATGCGCTCCCATCTAAGTGAGCAAAGCTTCACTCAAGTGCAGCACCAGACCTCATCACTCAGATTCTGCTGGTGACTCTGGTCATGTTCTTGAGATAAGCCACTAATTCATCTGTTTCTTTCATAGGTTTGTACTTGTTGGTTGTTTATTATGTTTTAATCTGGTTTTCCCAGAGTAGGGACAGAGTTTGTGACAGCTGCCTTTTGGGATGGAAAATCTTCAGTCATGTTCCTGACCAGTGGAAAAGTATTTTCCATGTCCAGAACTGATATGCATATGCAAAAATTCCATATACTTAGCTATTTCCCCTAACTATCCTTTGAATGTGCTGTAAATTTCATTTTCTTTTCTAAGGAAAAATTGACTCATTATTGCTCTGGTTAAAGCAGTTGTCTTTCCTAGCGTAAAGGCTTTTTCCATTATTAAACTGAACCGTTAGAAAATTAAGTAATGTTAACAAGAAATTTCTCCTTAACATGCAATAAATATAGGTTGTTGGAATGATAAAAACAGTTTAGTTCAAACAATTTAATTAACATCCTTTCAGGGATCACTGAAAATAAAGTGCAAAATAAAATAAAATCACTGTCATGATCCTGACCCTGTGTTGCAAATTAAAAACACAGTAAAGTGTCATAAATTTCAGCAGCTCAATTTGGGTTCACTTAATAGAACTATGACAAAAGCAAATGTTTTGTCACTTTCAGACTGTTGCCAGGAAAAATTGTAGTGCATAATTAATGATAATCCACTCTTTAATTTGTATATATAAAGGCACAGGAAGTTGCCACTGATAGCACAGAAATAATATCATTTTCAGTGTTAAAGCAGTAGAACTGTTTCATCTAAAACAACGAGTCAGGGGAAGGATAATGGAAGGTGTCAGAGGCACAATAAATAAGATTAGAGTGGACAAGGAGAAGTGAAAAGTATTAACTGCATTGAAATTTTCAATTAGAAAGGCAAAGCAAATCCTTTATGAATCATCCCCTCCATCTTCTTTTAAACCTTTCTGAATAAATGCAGTTGAATTGCCTGAATACTAGTTAGTACAAAATCATACTCTTTCAAAGGAATGACTTACAGTTTTATGTTGTTACTCTAGACATTTAAGTCATTTTTAAGAACACAGCTAGGCTTCAAGATCTTGAACACCTGTGTTTGAAAAGGCTAGTGGTAATTAGCTGGTCACCTTTTTAAGCAGACCTGAAATAACAGAACATCAGCTAAGCGATGACAAAATACATTATGTGCTGGATGCTATGAATCACATTGCTTTCCTAGTTTCCTTACATGGATGGTATTTCTGGGTAATGCATCCTGCAGAATATGAGGACTACAGAAAAGCCAACATGAGGTGAATGATTAGGCAAAGGTAGTTTTCATCAGCTCGCTTCTGATAGACTTGTAACATGAATTGACATTGAATTTTCTCTGTAATGAAGCAAGTTTATCCATGTGAGCCTTCTAATTTTGTCCCTCTTTTACTTGCTTAGAAAATGTGACAATTATTTCCTCTGTCCAAGGACAATTTCATGTGCCCAGACATGAGGGCAGACTCAGCAAGCAATGGGGACTGTGATTTTTAAAGCAACTGTGTAACAGGAGGTGCTAGGGGTCCAAACACCATTTGTTACTCTGCCTACACATTGGTTTTTTTTTCTCTTTTGAGGCAGCAGTCTTGGGATCACCATCATCTTGGAACTGTAGCACTTTGACCCTTCGGCTTGGAGCCATGATTTATAACAAAACTTGGTCTTCTATCTGAGTGAACAGGACACCCACCTTGGTGTTTTGCCACCCAAAACACAGCCACTCTATTGTTAGATCTCTTAAGATCATATGTGAGGATTAGCTCCAGAGTGGAATACCTTATAGATACCACTACCTTCCTAGTAAAAGTTTTGATTTTTGCCTTTTTTTTTTTTTTTAATTACCTATAATGTCTTGGAGTTCTGAAAATAATTGCCAATTACTGTGTGAAACACGTAGGAGTCCTGAGGTGGCAAAATACCAAGTCCTTAATAGAAGTTATTTAGGGATGCCTTTAATATACCTAATCAATGTGCATGCCACACCGTTTCCAAGAACTGCAGAAGTTGTTCAGATTGTTCTCTTTATTAGAATCCTTTTTGTCTCCTTTAGTGAATCCTCAGCTGTGTCTCAGATTCCCAGGATCCTGCACTGAAAACATGAAATGCTGCTGAAGTTATTATCCCATATATACTAAGAAATATCCACAAAACTTTCTCTTCCAGCTGTGAAGAACTGATGTGTTAAACAGATTATTCACAAGACCTGCTTTCCTGTAATAAACGTAAAAAAAGGAGACTGAAATAAGCATGCTTTCTAAATACAATACTTAAGTCTAGATGGAATTTCAGAGCAATATTTCATGCCTCTTGTCAACACGTAAGGATAAAATGCTGTGTCAGAGACTCAGCATGGTAGAGAGGTGAAAGTAAGAGGCAGTCCAGAATTTATTAGTTACAGGGGCACTATGACTATATCTATGCTGATAAACTCAGTGTGCAAATGCTGCTATCCTTCACAACAGGTTGACTGCCCCCAAGCTGCCTGCTAGCTATGGCCATTGGAAAGTCCAGCTTCTGCATGGTGCCCATGAAGTGCTTGAGAGAGCACTGGTTGACATGAGCCGTTCTCGTAGGTTAGAGTTTGGAGACCTGTGAGCCACTTCTCAACAACATTCCAGGGGCTGTTTAATTTACTAGCACAGATCAGTAGCCTATAGGCTTACTCCCCCCATTTTTATATTGGAAGTCTATTGTGCCATAAGAGGAATCAAATGAAAGTTGTAACACTGGTCCACTCCTGCAACTCATCTCACTCCTGCACCATGAGCTCTCCCAGCCAGGTCGAATAGATGGATGATGTGATTAGGCACCTCTTCAGAACTCTCCCTAGCCCCCAGGAGCAGAATTTAGCAACCAAATCCCTTCTACCTTTTATGTTAGTTGTCACCTTTATCAGCACACACCATCAGAATCACAAGCAATTAGCTCCATTGTATGCCGTACTTACACTCTCTAGTGTTTGTTTTCTTCCCAGCTGAACCCCTGTGTCAGCTGAATGCTGACATCCACCTTTGAGAGGCAGATTGCACCATCCCTAAATGAATCCATCTCAGCACGTCTGCTACACTTGCACATAAGCACCTCATTGCTAGCATTCAGAAAGACCTCAGCAGTCTTCCAGTTTGCACTCTTTCTGGCCTTATCCAAGTAGGCTTACTCAGTGTCTGCACTGAATTTTCCTGCTGCTTTTCGAACTACTAGGTAGCTGTAAAGCATGTCAGGAAATGTTCCTTTTGCTGTAGCATGATATTCAGGACAGTACTATCACCAACTCAATGGACTGTCAGAAAAGCTGTTCTGTATGGCAGAAATGTGTATGGCAAAGAAAATTATTTTTTAAAAGAGGACAACAAAAGCCTTCACTAGTATTAGCAACCAAGCTGGCTTTATAGACAGAGTATTGGTTGACGATGTGTGCTGTTGGTTGACAATGTGCACTCTGTCTGTTGGCTATGCTGCGAATTAATTTATTTTTGTCCTGATTTTTTTATCCGAAGAGTGACTCACCAATATTTGGGAAGAAAGGTAAAAATAAATAATATTGTTGCTTTGTGCATCTGTGTCTTGACAAGATATGCTAAAATTGATTCCCTGGTAAGTTGTAATTCAGTGACGATGTTTCTGATACCCAGCATGTCATATAAAGCTCACATGAAGCAAGTAACCTATATGCTTTAAATGTGTATGTTAGGTTACTTAAAATTGCAGCTACAACATAGTTTTGTAACACATCTGTTTTAAATATTTATGTGCTAAGTTTATTGAAGTTTTCTTTGAGCAGTTGTGAGAGAGGACATCTTGTGTACCATTCTTACTCCAAAGAGGTCAACTTCAGTGTTAATTGTTCTTGTATCTGAGGTTAGTATAAAATTCTTACCTGTTTCAAATTTGGTAGTAGTGGCATTGAACAGTCTGATAAACCCCTTCCCTGATTCCTGTCCATTCTGGACTTTTGAAAGCAGAGAATAATATTAATAGACCTGAAAACAAATAGCCTTCAAACCTGAAACCCAATATGTTAAAACCTTTCAAATGTATAGGAAGAAATAAAACGTGTATTTAATAACTATCTTAGTGCATTCACTTACCGAGGCCACTTCTACTTCTGTGTGAAATTTTAAGTGGAATGAGGAATGCTGAACCAACCAAGAGTAAGGATCAATATTTTAATTTACATAGGACATTTACATGGTGGGTGAGATAAATGGCTGGATATTTCACTTTTCCTGTTATAGGAACCAACTCAAAGAGGCTGGAGTGTAGGCAATTAGTTTTAGTGTCACAGGTAATCTTAAAAAGCCCCAGCAATTTTAACAGCTACCTGTGCCTGTCTTCTACCCTCAGCTATTCATCCCAGCATATTAACAAATTTCAGTTCAGCTGTTCATACATGAAACTACTTTTACATCATGTGATCCAAAATAAATTCTGAATACATGCTATTTCTGCAAATATATTTTAGTAACTCTAGCAAATGTTTCTAATTTTGTAAGAAATGGGGCTTTTGCCAGCAGCATTTATTCTTTTCACAGCTTCTGTGAAATTGTGCAGGTCTTGTGACATTTCCTCATCAGGCTTAAAGACCGGGCATTGTGTTTCCTCTGTGGGTCTTATATGTGTGCTTGGGTCTTATATGTGTGCTTGTGGGTGCAATAGAAATAGAAATGTGCTACTAATGACAAAAAATTCCCTTTAAAAACCCACTTTAGTGACAAGTCTCTGGTATTGATGACTGTGTATGAGTACATGGAGTGGCATTTGGTTGGAAGGCTTTGCCCAAGCTTCCCCAAGGAAAGGTTACCCTAAATGTGAACTCCTAAGTCTCAAGTACCATGTGCCTCCACGTGCACTTTTGATATGACATCTGTGTTTTTTAAAATACTGATCTTGTTTTCTTTTGTTTGTGTAGAAGTCCAAATATATAGAGTCATTGCTGGCCGGACTTTCCTGTAGATTTCTTCCTCTTTCTGAATTTGCAAGGAACATTCACCTTCCAAATTTCTTGCAAGAGAAATAGATATCTCAGTATCAATTCCCTCTGACTTTATGGGTGTAGCTTATATTTTTGTTAACATTGATATCCCTGGGTATTTCTCAGTAAAGAGATACAGGTTGGTTGCACACTAATGCATCCTTGTGCAACTCCTCTGCCCTCTCCGGCAGACCACGGAGGAGGATGTCTGTCTGGCCGAGCACAGGTTTCAAACATTGTAGTCTGGCATCACCACGGGGGGAATGCTGCCCACCGTCCCCTTACGCTACCCTACCCGCCTCCTCAGCACACCAAGCAGGTCTTGCTTGAGCTTTTTGACTATTTTAGCCTGAGCCTTCTGGAAACCAGGCAGCAGCAAGTCCTTTAATTCCAGCAAACTCTCCAGTGGAGCTTGCAAGATGCTTGAGCCCTGAAAGGTCCCTTTGGGCTGGGGAAGCGAGGACAAGACAATCTGCTCCCCCCAGCTGTGCCCCTGGGAACTAAAGGGCTTGCTGCAGGCTTGCTAAGCAGGTCCTTGTGCCCCTGCTTGCCAGCTGGTGCTGAATTGCTGGGCTACTGCAGTAGAACATGGTTATGTACAATGAACCAGCTGCAGGAGTGGTCTGACCATAATGGAATTCATAAAGTCATAAGGGAGAGAACAAGGGGAGAAAGGAAGGAAGGAAAAAGCACATTGGTAAATATTCCATAATACTTTGCTAAGCCCAACCAAGAAATGTCACCTGTGATCAGTGTGCTAACGAAGCTCAGCATCACAGATGCTAGCAGATGGTCACTCTACATTCATTCACCAATTTATACCATGGAGAACTGTGAAGCTACAGGGTTAGGATGGTTAGTACATAAAAATTTAAAAAGTGAGAGTAACTTGAAAATATAAAAAGGCTCAAACATTATTTTTCTTGTGCTCAATCCAAGACAAAATGGATGCAGTAGTTTTCTTTTATTTCTGTGTCTATGTGTGTACATGTGTTTGTATATTTGGATGTATGTAAAGGCTTTTATCTTTCTAAAATAAAGGGCATACTTACACAATAGTGACACTGCAGATAATGATTTTACTTCTCCTACATATACTTCTGTTTGAATTGTACTGAGTTTCTGAAGTACATTTTCAAACACAATGTGGACAGAAAAGCATTTTCATGCTACTAATTTATACATGTATAAGCATTTGGAATAGGGAGACTTCATGTATTCCAGCTATTGCATAGCAACTTGCATGACAAGGTCCAAAAAAAGGTTCATAATGTCATGGTTTGGTTTTTTGGGTTTTCAGGTGTGCATGACTTTTGGTTTTCAAAGATGTGTAAGGCAGTGTTGTTCCCTCTCTGCATTCTTTTGTATTAAGAAAGAGAATATACTGATTAATGGAAGAAGAGTTATATGAAATATTTTTGTTTTCCACAGCTCCTTCCCACCTGACCTGCAAAATATGGGGGGATGGGGCAGAATCCTGAGACATGCTCAGCTGTTTAGCCTGGACTTTTGTTTGTGCTTTGGGAAAAGGTTTTTATGGTCTGCTCTTTTTATGCCTAAGAGAGTGTATCTTGAGTGGGCGAGCAGGCAAAAAGGACTCTGAGCCACTTTGAATACTCCTGCTTTCCTGAACTGTTGTGGATGAGTCTCCTAACAACACTGGTGTAATTGTGATTGCAGTGATAGGGGAAAATGAGCTCTTCAGTGTTGCTTTAACTCAGTTCCTCCACAGCCAGCCTGCTGGTTCTTTACAGACATTGCCTCGTGCCTCAGAGAAGGACTGGATTTGCAAATTTTGCTCCTGAGTTTATCCCTGGAATTTAATTGAACCTTTCACTTTCATCATAACAAAGATATTTGTTATACCTTAATCCAAAATCCATACACTAAAGACTCAGTAAACTATCTTTTTTTCCTTGGACAGTCAGAAGGATTTTATATCTTTGTGTGAATAATATCTCTCTGCAAAGTGGCTAATAGTTTCATCTGCTTTTATATTAGCAGTAATAATAGTGTTGCAAAAGAAACCGTTTTCGGCAATACAATTGAGAGGTTTACAGCAGTCATAGCTTTTAAGATCCCAGTTTAACACAGCATTTAAGCACACACAGCAAATGATGTAAAGCAGCAACGCTGGGGAAAAAGTACTGGTGGGCATTTTAAACAGTGACCCACATACCTCTTTGGAGGATGTCCACTATTTTAAAGTTGTTTAGACACTATCCTGGAATAATTTGAAATGCAAAATTCTTTATTTTGGGGTCACGCCTATGCTATGGCAGTTTGACCATCACAAGGGTAGCCAGATATGGCTTACAGCCCTGAAAGAAAGTGCACATAGACTTACATAACTTCTCTGTGGGTTATTTTCAAAGACCACATCACAGAGTTTGCTGTCCAACACTGTACAGTTTTTTCTCAAAAAAAAAAAAAAATTAGTATTAGACAACTAAACAGAGCATTTAAACTGGAATATTTTGAGATGTCCATTCCTTTGCCCTATGACTTCACCACCCCTTTTCTCTTGTCACTCTTCCGCCCCAGCTTTCTGTTTTGACCGTGTCTCAAGTCTCAGAAGGTTATGTGGCTACCTTTGCTATGGGACTTAACAGATTAAAGGCCCCACAAATAACCTGATCTTTCTGGTAATACACTGAATATTAAAGTAAAATATTATATCTATGTCAAGACAGTCAGATCTGGTAAGAAACCAGGTTTGTGTACATGCTTGAATATATATACGCAGAAAATCATAATGTAGCTAAAGACTGAAGAGCCTGGAGAGTGAAGAATAAGTGGAAAGTGATTAAATGGTAAATGATATCTTAAAAGCATATGAGAGATTTTAAAAGGATCCATGCAGAAAACAAAGAGCTATTAGTTAAAAAAGGTAAATTGCAGATAGCACTACTCTAATATCAGTCCCACAATAGCCATCAGAGATGAACCAGTAATGTAATTTCTTTTAAATGGATGCTATTCTAGTCACACTTATCATCTGCAGAGAAATATTTCTAATATCTATACCAGATGATAAAACTATTTTCATTTATTATTGTACTAGATTTTTTTTCCCAAGATTCCTACCACATTTTCTTCTTTCTACATATCATTTTTTTGCTTCTATAACAAACATTGATCTTGCAAAGTTGCCTCATTTTGATTTTTTTTATATAAGACTCAAGTGTTAATAGAAATTTAAGAAATAGGAAATATTGTCTTGCTTCAAAAACGAGATAAGACTTTCTGAATTTCAGCCTATATGTAAACACACATATAAATACTCTGTATGTGAGGTATGTTTATAATGTGTAATTTAGATATAACTAAAGTAAATGTTTTTAGTTATTTCTGTGGTAGTCAATACTCCCTCTCTCACAACATTTTAACAGGACTACCTGGCTTACTTATTTCTAAATGAAAAATAAAGCCTAAATAATTTTCAGAAATGGATTTCTGCTGAGTTAATGAGTGATGGATCATGGTGAAATAATGCAATAAGTACATACCATGGCCTTTTGGGAATAAAGCAGGTTTTTTTTTTTCCATTTTATACATTAGAACCACTTTGTAGATCAGACTTCATCGCCATTCACAGTGGCGTTTAACCCCACTGTCTGATTATTATGCCTCTGATATAAATACACCAAATGTTAGCAGCATTGGAGAAGACATAAATGAAACCAAACATTAGTCCTGTGATAGATTCTATAAAAAGTTTGCTGTGCAGCCAGCTGAGAGGAGTCATTTCTGTTTTCCAGTCTGTAATTGGAGAATAAGAAGCACTATGTTTCAAGGCCTTGAAAGCTCATTTTATAATGAGACTAACAAGCTAAAATCATTTATTTTATCTGAGTGAAGGTAGGGATGATTTGACTGTGATCTATGAATACCTGTGTAAGGAAGATATTTCTGGTTGTAGAAGCTTCTGTAATCCGGCAGAATAAAGTGTAATGAGATTCCATGTTTGAAAACTCAATGCTATACACATTCAGACAAATATTACAAGAGAAAAGTCAATTTACATTGGAATAACTAAGCTAGACATCTCTTGGATTCTTTATCACTGCGTAGAATACATGCTTTGTACTGAAAAAAAATGATAACAGCCCTTACTTCCCAAGGGGTTTATTTTATGGTCTTGTGCCTATCTTCATGAAACAAGCCTTCCCCTTCCTGCAGTAAAGCAGTTGGGCTCATTGAGGCAGATGAACAAAATAGTCAACCATAGTTTTCACCAAAGAGATTTGGTATTTGTATGTTTATTTAAAAGATGAATACTGACAAGAAATTATTTTCCTTTAACTAGGTCTTCCCTGTTCCTTAATGTATGATTGCAAGGATAGGAGATTCAACTAGAAAATTCTTTGGTACACCGATATTTCTACTTCATTGTTAATTGTAATATCTGGGTTTGTTAGTATGAGTTACTGGTCTTATTTAAATCAGCTACAACCCTTAATGCTTGAGGTCTTTTTCTATAGGCTGTATAAAGAGATGCCAATTTCTGATTTAGTGACTGTTCTTAAGGAAAAAAAAAAGATAACAAATTAAATTCCTTATTTTAAAAATGTATGCACTTCTGCTGTTGTGAATGCATGCATATCCAAAAAAAGGATAAATAAAATGACCCTTTGTCATGAAAATCTAGATATTTCATTGCCATAAATCATCTCGAAATTTTCTCACTTCTTACCTCCCTTTTCATCTTAGGGTCCATATTCTTTAATTAGTCTTGTAAAACTCTTCAGAAGGTAGGTGTAAAACATTTTATATCAGCTAAACTATAAAGAGAAAACAAATTAAACAGAATAATTGAAAAAAGAACAGAAATCGATCAGTAATGCAAAATGGAATACTTTTTCAATCAAATGTACTTAAAGTATTCCATTTTTAGACACAAACAGCTATTTTGAGGTCATTTAAAGAACGTATTAAGGTAGGATGCTTTACTCTGTAAACCTGATATTATTACATTTCAACTGAAGCATACCAATTCATTCTACAAGTCGTTAGAATTTTTTTTTTTCAAATTAGTTATGGTAAATTCATTTTTCCTCCTTCAAAATCAAAGTATATCCTATCCCATCTCCCTTGAGCTTTTTATCTTTAAGAAAGTCCCAATCATATCCCACAAAAATAACTAGTGTTTCCACTTTCAGTAATTGGATGGATAGAATAAATAAGTCCTTGGCCAAATAGCAGTATTTGGTTTAGATTCACTGTATTTTTCTCTAGATTGGAGTGCCGTGAAGCCATCTGATCGGACTATGAAAGAAGTGATTTTATAGTGTTTAAAATATACAACATATCAGGTTCTAAGTGTTTACATTAATCTAATGCATTGAAAATGTAGAAGATTGTGTGCTAGAAGACCATTTCAGAGATTTGACTGTTTTAGCTCTTCCACTTACAGACTACAGTGATATCACATGCCTGAAAAAGAGATACCTGTAAAACAACTTTTAAAACATAATTTGAATTTTCCATTAATAAAGCATTAAATGCTTTTCTCAGAATGTCTGGTGAAAAGCAATAAGGAGAGTGACTGTACCTTCCAACGAAATACAGGTATTTCCTGATTCCCAAACCAGAATTTACTTACAATGCCATTCAAAAAATCTTACAATCTTGAGAAGTTAAAAATGTTGTTTCTCAAGCAGCTCTACCACTGTAGGCTGCAGAGCATACTGAACAATATCAAAGCCGTATCATAAATGATGTGAGTGATTTGCAATGGCAGAGAAGAACTTTGCTCCCAGGTTTGTAGGAAAAGAACTGGAGGTGCTCGGCTGGGAAGGGTGTGAGGGCAGGGGAGAAGAGAGGCTGCCTCCCACACAGCTCTTTCACACTGGATGGGTTAGATCCGGGCTACAGGAGAGCTTTAGGGCATTCACGGAAGAGAAACAGCCCCCGTTGGTTTTTCATGTATTGAGTAGTCTCCATCCTCTTTCATTCCATGCAGGCTTGAGGATATACAAAAGTATTGGACTCAGGAAGCATATCTCTACACAGATGTTTATGTAAGTTGCACACCTCAGTAGATGTTTATATACACATGTACACACACAGACACATGCACACACACGTCTTGCAGCCTGCTGGTGAAACCTAGTCAAGCAGCCTTTCAGTCGTATATTCAAGTCAATGCTTCAGAGTCACTCTGTCTTTTGAGTCACATCTAAGCCAGTTTCTGAGCATCATATTTAAAAATTTGGGTTGTTAGAGGCACCTTGTCGAACAGCCATGTAAACTGCAAACATATCTGAATAGCAAAGAACTCATGGCATTTTTGTGGAGACTTAAAAAACACTGGCCACAATGAACTGTCATATTCCAGCTGAGTAATTCCTTTCTGCTTACTCATTTTCTTACTATATTCTCAATAGTATTTTTGGTATATATATGTTAAATCTTTATACCCCTGTTGCGACTGTTCCAATGACAGAATGGGAAAAAGTAATTTTTACTTTTCTTCAGTGAAAAAACCACAAGGCAGAAATCCTGTGGAATATTTTAAGCTTTTTGTGGCTAGCTACGTACGGGCACCAATTGATTTATTTTTCCCTGTTTCTGAACACTGCTTACCCCAATAGTGCTGTAGAAATAATTAATAAAAAGAACCGATGTGTACCCACTTTTTGCTTTTGCTAATAACATTTTGTTTAATGGGTGTGTCAGGCATTCATACAACATAATGAAATATTGAAACAGAGATATTGAAAAATGTACCCGTCTGCCTGAAAGTTATTTGTTTTGAACAGTTACACATATTAATTTATCTGCAGTCCAGGAAATGAACTAAGACAAAGGAAAAGTGCTTTTCTATTTCCTTGATGTTGGTGTCACCCAATACTATAGTATTGCTATCTCACTGATGAAGCAAAAAGCCTGTTAACATGACTCAATGCAAGTTCAGATGGAAAATATGAAGTACTCCAATGAACTGCATGCCCTTGAAAAGCAAAAAGAGTGTAATTCCAGAGTGATTTAAGCCTTTCAGAAGCTCCAGCTGAAGTCCTCTGTCTCTGTGGTGGTAGGACTTGCAGCACAGGTAATCATTTAACTGTTGAAAATACCTAAGGGTCTCAGACCTACAACAGATCCATCTTTGCCACACAGATATTCTCTTGCAACACAACCTTAACACCAGGCTGCATGTCTGGCAGAAGACATGGTAATTTTATTCCAACAGTAAAACTTTCCCAGCAGAATTTTTTATTAGTGAATTAGAATCAGAATTTGTCCTGCTTGCACTGTTTATGGAAAATAAAATCTGGAATTTGGAATACTGGTCATGGGATCTGCATTTACTGTTGTTCTCACTCCTGCATTTGACTGTATACAGAAGATGATATGTTTTCTTTTTGACATGTTAGGTATGTTTGTATTCCATCTAGAAGTGCTGAGCTCTTATTAGGCAACACTAAATTTTCATATTATTAGAATGTAGTGTAACCCTGAGAAGTATATTAAATTGCAAGGTGTAATGGGAATCCATCTTAATCAGCCCCCCATAATTTGGCTGTCTTGGGGCCAGTTGAGGAAAAGGGTGCGTTTTGGTTCACACCTACTCAGGTATTTCTTAGTAAAGTTGCAGCCTTCCATTTTTTCATGCTTTGGTTTCAATATCCTTATGTGTTATCAGATTTTCACCTATTACTAAAGGATAGTATACAGATACCCTTTTTTCTTCCTGATCAGTAATCCTAGGATGTGCCTTGAAGAGCAACAGCTGTCCATCAGAGACAGTCTATGCTGATGTACTGCTGTTGAGTTATACCAGAGAGCATTCCTCAACACCGTGTGTTATTGCCCGTACTTGTCCCCAGCCACAGAACAGGTTGTCACATTGGCCCCAACTGTGGAGAGGTAAATTGTTAGCATTTTATTGTCATATGTATTACCCTGCTATAAAGAGTGTAATTTACCTATTCAGTTAACATGAGCCATGGTTGTAAGGGCTGCCATTTGATTTTCTAAACTGCATGAGCATTCATAATCAACTTGTAAAAACTGGGCCATGATGCATTAGGAGCTATTAAGCCATCATTTACAAACACTTTGAAATACCGCCGAGTTCCTTTATGCTTAAAAGAGGAAATAACTGATGTATTTCAGTTTGGTAACATTTGATAAATTCATGCAAGGAAAGCCTAAAAGCACTGTTAATTAATCAAAATCAAACTAATGGAGCAACCGCATTTGTGAATCAAGGGGGAGGGGAGAATTTTAATAGAGCTCAGGGGAGTCAGAGTCCCAACTTCTGTTGAATTTAAATGGGAATTTGCTGCCTAGATGCCTTGGGTGTTTCTTAAAACCTCAGCCTAAGCCACTGTTTGTGTAGTCCTTTCTCATCCTCATTTAGAAGACACTGTTGATAAAGTAAGTTATTATTTAATGGCACGTATTGTGTATATGCATTTAGCATGCTGTGTGTGTCATATGAACAATAAAAGTAAGTAAGTGAGTTCCACTTTTCCCTAGAGTTCCTTCAAAATAAACAGATTGTAGGGTTCTTTTGTAGATTCAGACTCTCTAGTCTTTCAAATATACTTTCTAAATGAAGTTTATGAGAAAATGCAAAGGTACATTGAGCAAAGTCATGGACAATAGTGTGGAGAACCATAAAGACTTCAGCATTTCCTGTGGAACCTTAAAAGAATACTTCCACTGGTATGTGCTAAATATAGATTAACTTAAACTTATAAGGACTTTGTTGCATTAAAACCTGCAACTGACACCATTATTGGAAAAATATCATACATTTTGAACTAAAAACTACTAGCCAAATCTGTATCTATGACTTTCTTCTGAAATGTCTTCAGAAATTGAAGCCATTGTTAATTTTTTTTTACAAGTATTTGAGCATGATATCCATTTAGAGCTGCCTTATTGATATTTATGAAAAAATATTTTTAGACAAAAATGTACTTTTTTCAACAGAATAGTATCTACTATGTATACTATACTAATTTCTATCAAACGTTTTGCTTTTCAGCTTAAAAAACAACAACAAAATGTACCACAAAACTGAAAAGTTCATGGCTGCCAGTTTGATGATTGAAAACACAATTGATTTTTTTGATTTGCAAATGCCACTGTGGTGCTTGGCAGGGGGTGCAGGGGATGGGCCAGACCTCCAAAGCGGCAGAGCACTCACATTGCTCAGGCTACAACTGCCTGAACCCACTGCAAATGGTCTTCTGCTCATTCAGCAACCCCAGCACACTTTGAGAGAGGTGCAGGTTTCTGAAATGCAGCTACCTGGAGATACAGCATCAGTTCTAAATTAAGCAAAAAATTGCATCTTGATGAAATCTTTGAAACCCAAACTTCTGAACAGTTCAGTTGCTCTGTCAAAAAGAGTGGGTGGAATAGGATGGGAGTGGCATAGTTCTGTTTCCCTTAAAAGCAATGGAAGTACTTTACCCAAGCTCAATCTGCAGAGAACTCCAGTTTTGTCTTGTGTGTCCCATGAAGCGCCTCACCCTTGATTTCAGCCAAATTTCACTCTCTGACACAGTTTAGCTTTTTGTTTTGCAATGGACTGCAAAAACTTGGCAGACCAAATTTTTGTTTAAGTAGCTATTGTTAATTTTTACGTAGGCAAGATTTGCCCAATAAATAAATATAAATGATGAAACATATCAAACAGAGCCTGAGCAGAACCATATATTTTCAGTCACAACCACAGGGCAAAATATATTCCATTTATAGCTGCTTAAAATCTGTTTAATGAGAGAAGATTTTGGAAGTCCAGGGCTATGTGTCTTTGCCTGAAGTTGCTGTCAAAGGCATGCAGGAGTCTGAAAGTCACTCATTTTAGATAATAAACGTTGTTGTAAGTACTTCTTAGGCCATATTTGAAACTCATTTTCAAAAACTTCAAGTGGTGCACTCTTGAAAGACAGGAGAAATTTTATGGAGGTCAAGACTGGCTAAGATGTTGATAAGTAAAGCTGATTTTAATGAATTAGTGCACATTGGGCTTACTTACTGACCTTTTTAAAGACAGAATGTGACAAACACCAGGACAGTGATATAGTTTATTTCCAGAACAATTGTCTTTAATTGGACTTTATGAGTAAACCACAGTAATATTTTTTAGTCAGTAGCTTCCACTGAAATCTTTACAAATGCTTTTCTGAGCTATTTTACATGGGTATTTAAAGTATGCTAATATGGTATTGTTTGTTTGTCAGGACATGGAATATGACAAGCTTTCCTCTTAGTATTTTAGATTTTACAAACACCCACTACAGTCTAAAACTAAAGGTTACATGAAAGAGCTTGCCAGAACTTTCTAAGCTGTACACAAAAGTTGGAAGGTCGCTTGTTTTGGATGAAAGGTACTAGCTAACAGCTTTTTAAGACATTTGAAACTAATTTTTAAGAACTGTAGGTGGTGTACTTTTGGATATAATAGAATAAGAAATATCACGTGCATAATAAATCCCAAAGTTACATATGTACTACACTGTTATGCCTGCTGTTATGAAAATTTATCTCTGAATTTCTGAACATTTGTGTTTGAAAATGTGAATCCTGATAAATAAATTATTCTAATTGGAATAGCAACTGTAGCTTTTCTCAGTCTAGGTTGTAAACAAGTGTTTGTTAGTCAACCGGACCGTATCTACAATTCTTTTTAGGGATGCTAAGCAAAAAGGAATTTGGTATTGATTGTTCACAAAATTGGCATAGATCTTATTTTTTCCTTTAGTATAACAACAAAAAAGTAACCACATTCACACTATTCTCACTGGCTAATTTCGTTTTGGGTGTAGGCATGTACAGGCCCTAGTAAAATCAACGAGTGTTGAGTATCTAAATACCTAAAGAGAAATACAAAGAACAACTGGGCATTCCCAACAGTGCTCTACACTGAGTAATTTCAAGATCTAGAATTCAGAGCTGTATTTCTATCTAACTTAACTTACCATGGATAAGAACCATCCATGTATAATATAGAAACAGTGAGACAAGAGAAAAATGATAGTTTTAGAAGTTGTTCTCTCAACCTTCTCACTTCTGTTCAATGTCAGAGGAAACTCAGCTGAAATGTAAAAAGCTTATGACATTTGAACAACAGGGGAGAGAAAAGGCAGGGGGGGTGGATCGAGACTGAATGCTACAGTATCACTCTGCTAGTTAACGTTCAATAAAACTTTCACAAACCACCACAAATCACTCTACACATTTCATCATTTGAAGCCTTTTTATTTCATGTTTTCTGAGCCCCTGAAGAGTCATTTTAATTCCTTTCTTGTGACGTTTTCCTTTGAGACCCAGAAGCAGGAGAGTAAACTTGAAACCCTATAACAAAAAAGCATGTTTGTATTCTTTTGTTTTTTAGAGGGAAGTGGATAAAAAAACGAAAAAAAATAAAATATAAACAGCATTCTATTTGTAAGAGTTGCAAGCCCAGAAAATACCTGCCTAAACTTGGGCTACTCAATTTTTTTCTTTCTTTTATTGTGAGAATAACTTTGCAGACCTTGAGAGCACTACATGTGAACGCCCAGCAGCTGAATTTTAGAGAGGTCTAGGTACCTTGCATTTAGATATGTATCTTTGGAAAATCTTAGATAGATAGTATATTTTGCTAATTAGCGCTTCCCTTCCTGTCCTGTCCCCTCCCCATTGGATAGTGGAAGAATGAACTATTGCAAGACTCCAGCATTCAACTACCTCTGAAACACAGTTGACTGAGCATTTCTTTTCCATGGAAATAAATTTTGTACAAAAAGTCATGTGGATTTCTGGATTGGTTTTGTTTTATGGCACGTTTTCCTGACTGAATTTTCTAATTGAAAAATCAAGATATCTCATTTTAGGTCAAAGGTCAGGCCCAACAGACCAAGTGCAGTTCCAATCTGTTGAATAACACTTAATTAGCACTTTCCCATAGTAATTCGCTGTGATCTGGCAGCTGCAGGCCAGACTGCTGTTACTTTGATGGGTGAAGATCTCCAGCTGATTACATTACTGACAGAAAAATACATACTTTTTGAGCTAAGCAAGTTTAGGGACACCATGCAACTTAATCTGTCGAACCAATGTGCAGTCTGGGTACCCAGTATGGAAAATCAGAGACTCAGTAATAACTATGAGATATAGGCAACAGGTATCAATAAGAAAAATTTATTCAACTGTGAATTTACTTGAAGCAAAGCTTTTTAGATAGGTTAAATACATCAGAATTAAATATTCTAATGTAGTAATGCAAAAAGGTTTTCTGGTGATCCAAAAAAAAAAGATACATATTTGATTTTGACATTTTAAAGTCATAATATTGGAATTTCAAAATCTCAGTTTGAAATCAGAGTTCCGGAAATGCTGAAGTTTACTGCAGGGCAAAAAATTCTAGATTTCAATTAGTATCATCCTAACTGTTTAAATTTGCTAAGGATATAATTATTCCTTGTACATGAATGGTTTTGCTATTTTTGCCTAAATATTCATTCTTTGTTTTAAAATGTAGAAAGATAGCTAAAAGGGGCTACAGAGGCAAGTCTTACAATCCCTCATTAAGTTAATAAATATTTCCTTTGCTTTGATTTGAGTACATGGAAGTGTGTTATGATGCAGCATGCTGGCTAAAAAAGGAATCTAACCTGTCATTTGAACTGTCTCAAGTGCCGTGGTGAGGTTGTTAGTGCTGATCTGTAGGTAGGTCATGTCTCCCATACACAAACGAGCATTCTTTTTCAATTAAGTGTTATTTTAGGCATTCCTGGCATATATGTAATGAACTCAGTAAGAATCTGCACATGGAGGAGACAAAGAATCTGGCCAAAAATAGTTAATTTTATGACTCTTAACTGAGAGCTTCAGAGAAGTGTTTGGCTATGTTCCTCCCAGTATTGCTAAAAATTAAAAGTCCTCAGTCTGGAAGACACAGATTCAGAAAAATAACCAACATAGTATTTCCAGTAGTTAGAAGACTTGCACCTGAAAATGGGAGAGATGTGTTCAGCCACCCTCTGACCAGAGAGATTGAAACCCTCTCACAACAAGCTCCTCTCAGAAAAGCCTTCAGGTACCAGGCTGAGACCCGGTTTGGCTATCGCACCCCCCCCACCTCTCTAGAAAAAAGGCTGCTAGGCAGTTCCAAATGCAGGAAGGACAAGGAGAGCACACAAAGCTCGGTGGTGAGGGATGTGTCCTGCTCTTTTTTAGATTCTGCATTTTACTTTAAAGAAAAAAATCAGAGGATGCAATTCATAAAGAAACCTCCAAGCAGAATCTGGTTTTTAAAAATGCTTCTGTGTGAAACATTACATACTCTTGTTTGCTTTCTCTTTATTTTGCTTCAGAGACCCTGTCTAACCTGTAGTCTGACAGTTGGGACACACTTTGAAGTGTATGCTCTAACTCTAAGTTTATCACCAGCTGTTTTAAGAGAGAAAATTAACTCTTTCCTCCTTCCACAGGGGCAGATTTATGTGTTTAACTCAATGAGAAAGCTCAAATTCCCATCTAGCCTTGCAAAAGGAGAGGAATCACATCTCAGAGAGAGCTCAATTCTCTGGTTGCTGTTGGCAATAGGTGTCCTTACATTCATATATTTGTTGCTGTGAATCCCATGAGATTAGAATAACTGGTTTGATTTAGCCTGAGGAAGGCCAGAGTATCCTTCAGATACTTAATAAATTAGTGCAATGAGAAAGTCAAGCCCACTGTTCCGTGGGACTAGGGTAAGAAATGACATATTACTCAGAAAGTTTGTAGGGACTGAACGAAAATAGACAAAAAACTTACAGAATCTGCACCACCGAATGCTTAGGCAAGGACAAATATCTGCCTAGGATGGTTTAGACACAAAATATGTCAGAGGGATTATACGATCTCTAAAGGTCTGTCCTGACCTTTTTTCCCCCTATATTTCTTTAGGTTCCTATGCTGGGTCTGTGAATGCCATATACTTTATGCCTCTCGTCACGTGAGTTTAGGGCATTTCTTCGCAACACAGTGTGGGGTATCTCAGTATGGATAATTAGCCCAGACAAACTACCATACTAATTTGCCTATACAGCTTCCAGAACTGATGTTATGCTGCTTCTGGGATTCTTGGATGCCATCCACTTTCGTCTGCGCTTTATATTTTCTCACTGGTTAAACTTCCATCCAGTTGCCAGCAGGTAATTGATGTTTCTCCACCCTTCCAAGTTCCCTTCTATAGATTACCTTTAATTTTGGTCCATTGACTCTAAAGGATTATTAATAAGCATAAGTCATATTTTAAGGACTTAGAAAAATGTGAAAAAGCAGAGCAGTTATGGTAAAAACTTTAACTAGCTTAAATATTGTTACACCTTCTTTTAACTCATTCATGTATATTTTGCATATATATAAAATCCCTTGCATATATTTTTAGGTGTTAAAGAGGACATAAAAAAAAGGCAAAATTCAAAAAAAAATCTAAACTAGCAATTTTCTTTTAATTTGGGCCTACATTAAAAAAAAATAGAAAGGAAAAAAAGCCTACAGCACTGCTTATTTTCATAAACAATGCTATTTGTTTTGTGCTTTTTATTATTCAGGCTAGAGAGAAGTTGATTTACATAAGTTGATGGCACATATGTGTGTATATACACTTCATATAGCCATTTGCAAGCAAGCAGTTACATTTATCCGCTAATTGTGAACTGACAGAGGTTACATACAGTGTGTAAGTCTAAAATTACTGTATGAAAAAGCAGCTAGAGGCATGTTCTCATTCAATAAACATTCTACTCTTTTGCATGGATATTTCTGTGGGTTTTTAGCTTCTTGGATAAGTGTCACTGTTATAATCTTTTAATTAATATTGTGCTGTAGAGTGAAGGCATGAATGGATGCTACTGGCTGTTATTGCCATAGTGCCCAGAAGGATGCTACTGTTTTGCCAAAAATGTTCTGTCACTAATGTGAGGCCTGTTGACAGACTGTTGTTTATATGTGTCAACATGATGCCAAGTCGATTGTTTCACTACAGGAATCCTGGCTTGGCCCCAGTGGCTGTCTGAGGCTTTGTAGACAAAAAGATACTTTTATAGTGGCAAGCGAAAGGGAACAGCTTTTTCGACTTTTATCTTATAGTAACTATTCTCTCATATAGATACTAAGAGGATTAATAATCAGGAAATTTTGCAGACAACTTGGTACATCGTATTTTATACTCTCTGGACAGAGGAAGGACTTTGAATTTAAGTGGGACTGTTAAGTGAGTCTAATCTAATTATTGTACTAGATGTTTAATCATATTAGTCAGAACTGAGCATAAAACGTTGCGACAGGTTTGGAAGTGCATTTTAGTGCAAAAAGTACCTTTTTTTTTTTAATTGTTTCCTATTTACTCAGAATAAATAAGTAGATTCAGTGTGGGTGGGGAACCGCACTGCAAATTTCTTAATATGGACCTTGCCTTCTGGGGTCGCTGGATTCCATGCTCAGACTCCGTTCTACACTTCTACCTTGCATAGTACACAGAAAGTAAGAGGCTCCAGAATTGTAGAAAGAGGAAGCTGATCCTTCCTGTTTCCCCAAAACTGTTGATGTATTTTTAATAAATCCTTTTGTCTGCTTCAGAGGAAGATAACTGATTATTGCTCAGTATGAAAGCTTAATATTTATGTAAATATGTTAATTTAATGGGAGAAATCTTATATACTATTTAGAAGAGGTCATCTAAAGAGCAATCTTTACTATTTCCATCTTGATTCCTTCTCATTGGGTTATCTCAATTTCTCTCAAACTAGTGCTACTACTGGAAAAGTATCTTTAATTTCTTGTCCAAACCAGTGGGATGTTTGTTACAAGTAGATTGCCAACTGTCACTTTTGGGCAGAATCCTTAAATACATGGTCCTGTCGTCTAGTGAGAAAAATGTCTCCAAATCTCACATGAAAATGCCAGAAAAATCCATCACAAGGATATAGAAATTGTGTGAAAAATACCTCCAGCTTTTGATCATTCTGCCCAAGGCTCACCACATGGTATCCCAAATATTCATCAGAGATGCAAATTCTGCATAGCTGGTGCTATAAGTCAGTGATAATAATGAGGGTTCTGTGACTCAGAAATGTGATCAATCATATTTACATGTATCCCAGGCTGAACTACACTACTGGAGAATAGACTGACAGTGTGAAGGACCGAGTCTTTCAAGGTGGGCTTCAAAGTGTCATCTAATAACGATATCAGGACTGCTACTACCCATAATAATTTGTCAGTGCCAGGCCTGTATTTCTGCTCATAAAGGTCAGACTTTCAAATATATTCTTCTGATAAAATATACTTCCTCTGCAACTTACAGACACAAGTCAACTACTTTGGTCTTTTGCCCCCAGTCTTCAGGAAGTAAAACCATTTCTCCTTTAAATCCAACAAGCTTGGCATGTAAGCATCTTTTCTAGCATGTGCAAGAGGGATTTCTTAGAACCTTCTGCTATGTAGGCAAGTGACAAGTCTGGTAGCTGTTTCAGTAGCTAGTAGACCACCTCCTACCTTCTGCCCCTGAACCCCACCTACAGCGTTCCCCGTGACTCAGTATCCCTGCCATCCTTAACAGACAACAGAAACTGAAAATGTACTGCTTAGTATTGCTATGGAAGTTGGATAAATTCATGGCTGAGGAGCTTATCTAAAACATCTAGCTCCAGGGATCTTCACTGTAGTATTGGTACCAGCATATTTATGTTTTTCTACATCATATTTGGAGGCAGAAGAGTTACTACAGTGAAGGCCAGGCAGTTTTTCAGTGGATTTATCTGTCTTCAGTGTACCCAGGTTCAAGCATAAGACAAGAGGTTTAGTGATCAATCGATACACAATAAATGCAGACTGGCTAGGTTTGCCTTTCATCCTCCCAAAATTTCTGTTACAGATATTTCTGTTGCACGTGTTTAAAACAGCGTGTGCATTGAAAAAGGGGAGACAATGTATTTTCCTATGTTCAGCTTGATTCATACTGTTCTTTTTCTTTAAAACACTTCTTTTTTTCTTTATTTAGATTTTTAAAACCCCAGAAAATAGCTTTGTTTTAAAGCTCTGAGAAGGCTCTAAGAAAATGAATGTCTTTTTTTTTTTTTTTTTTTTTTTTACTTAAATTGTGGTTGTGGAATTCTAAATTATGTATGTGGTAGAGTGTATGTAGTGAGAAAAGAGCAAATGCCAAATGAAGCCAATGACAGTTTTAAAATTCATGAAAAATCCAAGCTAAAATGAGAAGCATGAACACTATAAATCATTACTTACTTGCCTCACAGCCAGCTAATCCAAGAATCTGCATCAGTTTTATTTTGCCAGTTGTGTAATCTCACACAGCCATTGAGCTTTTGGGAATCCAGCTAGCTGGTGAGGAGTTCGGTTCTGGTCCCTCCCGCCTGTACACAGAGCATTCTTCCAAGAGGTAAGGTATAAAATAGTATTTTTTTTTTTAGGCCATTCCTGAGTCACCGTGGAAGAGTGCACTCACTTGTCTGCACACACTGAAACTGGTCAGCCTTCCTTTGGCTTGCTCCATGAGGTGGGGATGTGGTCCCAGAGGAACTGGAGATCTGCCTTCCCATTTCCAGATGCATTGTAGGTAGATCAGATGGATTTTTCTAGCCTCTTTAGGGGATGAAAATATATGGATATCACATATCACCAGGTTTCTGTTCTCACCGTGACAATGTGACTTTTGCAGATAGCCTGCTGTTCCTAACACGTCTCAAAGAGGAGGTGTTTCCGTCTTCAGAGTGAGAAAGAGTTGCCTTTGACTCATCACTGGCTTTTGACAGTTTTGCTGAACTAGGGCCAATAGTTCCTTATTTTCTACTTGCTTAAAATCACAACATATCAAGTTGCATTTGTGTGAATAACATGCTTTGGAATGCTTATTAGCAACAACTAAAGTTTAATGGTGTAGTTAATTTATCTAATGTTTAAAATTAGTCAAAGTCCAGTCAAAGGATTTCTCTCTTAACCAATAGCAAGCAGTTCTGCTTTGCAAGGTAATTTTAGACTATTTATAGTTATTACTGTTTATGTTATTTTCGTGCTAGACATCACATAGATCTAAATAGGCACACAGTGCCTAGATATCATACCATCTAGGTAATCAGTCTTGCAAATATTTCTTGTTTAGTCAGATCCCTTAGTCCAGGTGTAGATGTTTAGCACATTAAGAAATAGCTTTTCTCAGACCACACATTTGGCTCGATATTTTGAGATACATTTCACACTGAGATTGCAATCTTTATCTTGAGCAAATGGAGATCTAATTAAAAATATATTAACTTGTCTTTCAGCCAGCCTAGTTTTACTGATTTCTGAAAGTCAACAGCTTTTCAGTTTCATACATCTTAATGGTGGGCTATTACCCTTGATTCATGCAGCTTCCACAGAAATTAATAGGAATTGCTTATACTGAAGAAATTAATTCATATCTCTTTTCTTCTGTGCTAGCACGATTTTACGAAAATGGAACAGCTGAAATTAGTGAAATGCTGCAACTCTTCCATTTTTTCTAATTTAATTAAGACATTGCATTGAAGATTTTATTTATAATTTCTATATAATTATTTTATGGCTCCCACTTCTTCCAGATGACTACAAACAGGAGTTAATGTAGACATTTGCCTTTTCTGCAAGTTTTTAAAGGTCCAAGTAGCAGCTCTCTTTTCTCACGTCCCCATAGAAAGAACCCATGGATATAAGTCACCTGACTTAAACTGAACAGGGTAGATACATAACACGAGGTGATATGTAAATCCCTCTTTCACTACAATCTGGTCACAATGTCCAGATTGTAGTCCAGCTTCTCTTTTAAGCAAAGACTGCTCTAATACAAAGCTGATCGAACTGTCATACCTCAGTCTGTCGTAGCACTAGGACAACACCTACCTAGAGCTAATAACCTGGGGGACCATTTGCAGGTGGAATAAATTAGAGCAGGTAGGAGGGTTGGTCCTCCTCAGACCCACACCTGAAGCTCTGTGGCAACTTTAAAGCTACTTTACACACATGATGCTGACCTGCATTAGATGTCAAGTTGTTACCTTTCTATACTGGACCTTTTCCAGTATTTATTATTTTCTCACTTTGCTGTTAGTTTTGGTAAAAGATTATCAGAATAGAAAAAAAATGCTCCTAGGAAGTTCTATGATGGATGGAAGCCTAATATTTTCTGTGACTAGGTGTAATTCTGGAGGTAGGTCTATACTGTGAGATATCAGAGAATATTCCTGTAGTTTAATATTTTGGTGCTGTTACGATGAGTAAGAATTCTCTTATATGCATTTATTAAATGCAGTATGCTTCACCTCAGTATACTGCTTGACAGATAAATATTTATTTGCAATAGTACCTACGATTTTCCTAGGTATGAATAGTGATAGGAAGAGAAAAATAATAGTCATTTGCAAATTGAAGACTATAGTAAAATTGAACTATCAAGGATTTTTGGACAATGAATTCTCTGAAAGATTACTGAATTTCCTAATCTCAAAATATATGCATTTTTTAATTACATCTGCAAGTGGAATTTTCAGGTTTAATGTTTGTTGCATGTGGTTTCAACTTCACTTTACTTCATAATACTGTTCATGACTAGTTAAAGAGCTGCTGTTAATGCTCATTAAAAAAAAAAAAAAAAGCCAGAAGTCT
Source organism: Harpia harpyja (assembly GCF_026419915.1). Taxonomy (NCBI): domain Eukaryota; kingdom Metazoa; phylum Chordata; class Aves; order Accipitriformes; family Accipitridae; genus Harpia; species Harpia harpyja. The sequence goes on along the minus strand of NC_068942.1, from coordinate 15,817,520 downwards.
ACTATGAAAATGTTACACATTTGAAAAACACATGTAAGAAGCCATGTAATGAAAATAGTGTTGGAAAATCCCAAGCCATCTCTTACTTGGTAAGCAATGAACTTAGAGGGAACTTATTTACCAGTGACGAACACATGAAAAATGACTACCTGACTGCAGAAGTGCTCCAATAACTAGATTTAAATGTGGTTAGTGACAAATCTGGTCCAGTGACAAAATTTGAACACCACTTTGATTAGCTTAAAGGCTAACAGCTTTAAGCATTTACCATTTCGTAACAATGGCTAAGGAGCTGTTATTTCATCAGTGATTTCTCCTCTGACCTTTCTGATGAACACAAATAATGTAACACACCTCACGGTAATGGAAAGTAAGGAAATAAGTGTTGTCTCTGATAATCTTTTTTTGACTAGCAAGTTAGTTACTTTGAGTATAGAGCTAGACGCTGCAAAACTTGCCAGCTTCTTGAGCAAGTTTTGTTGTAACAGTTGACCATATTTGTCTGAGGTAACAAGGTGACTATGCAAAATGAATTTAAATTAATTTGGCAGGAACTAAGAGCTAATTGTATTATCAAAATAGAACTATTTTGCTACATGCTTACTCTGAAGTTCACAAGGAATGTTTGTTTTGATGCAGGTTGGTCCTACAATGTGTTTAAATATAATGTTTAAATAATTTTTCTTAACATACTTGGCAAGCATGTGAAACTTCTGGCATATATATTTTAGTTGCATAGCTTATTATAAGCAAAGATGTTGCAGATAGGCATCTTAAATGTAGTTCAAAAAAATTTCCAGTAATCATTATTCAGAGGTACTAATGTCTGGAGGAATTTAATCAGACATCAGCAATGGAAAGGATTTAATGAAAAGGCTATGGTGAGACCAAACTTTGTTGCCCTGATAATAAGTGGATGTATTGTGGTTTTCAAAAAAGAAAAAATTAATTATTTAGGGAGTGATAATCCATTCTAACAGCTGTATCTGTTTTAACATAAATGGTGTGGTCACAGATTTAAAATTTAAACAATTAACAGCTATACTTTTGTTATCTTTTTTTCACTGTAGGTTCTGGATAGAACTTAGCCAACATAAAACCCAAACAAAACACTTTCCCTCTTCCTTTCTCCAGCTTCCAGAACTGCTACTAGCTCTGAGCTCTGAAATCCAAGTTGTATACTCCTAGCTTCACACGTTGTCGTTTTAACAATAATAATGCTGATGTCAGAGCTTAGCTGGCAAATGTGTTAATGGTGCAGAAAATAGAATGGGAAACAGCCAGTTCTTAAACAGGTATACATAAGGGCTCTTTAAGGGCTTCAAAAATATTTTACTCAAATTTCTCAGGCACTGTCGGACTGCTTTTAAGGCTCCCTCTCCTTTTTTTCCCCAACAATTACTGTCATAATCATGCTTAAGTGGATTGTAGGGTTCTTTGGTTTACAGTGTAGAAGGGGGCAACAGCTGCTCTTTCCTATCACATTCCTTGTTCACTTTAAAAACTCTTTAAAAATGCATTTGTTTGTCTACTCACAAATGACTTGTTTTAAAAACCTACCATTTGTTTCTTCAGAAAGATGCACTTCTAGAATCTAATATAAATGCTCACTAGCATTTGTTATGTTTTCTTTTCCTCTTATAAAAATAATTTGCACAGTGGTTACACATGACTTTTTCTCATTTGTTCTAAATGGAGCATGTATTTCATTCATTTTGCCCATAGGTAAGGGCACACTTTCAGTTTATTTAATAAATATTATCTGTATCTGGCATTTAGAAGTTTGGTAGTTTAAATGCCATATTACAGTAAAGTGTTAAACAGGAGGAAGTTAAAGCCATGTATTCAATAGAATCCATCACCTATTTTATGCAGAATCCAGACAGAAATTTCTCTGAGAGCATGGAATAAACATGGGTAGTACCCTGAGCCATCTTGCTGTGGAAAAGCCATCTGGTGCTTAAAAGCAAAGTTTATTTTAGGAATAAACTAGTAAATAGGAGAAGTCCTGAAGATTGATATTCTGAAGGTGGTGTAAGCAATTATAGTTCATTCAGAAGCTGCAAATCCACCATCCTGGCTCTGTGAATGTTGTAGAGAGCTACCAGAGCAGTGAAATGGAAAAATGAAGCCTGAAAGATTCATCTCTCAAAGGAGAAGAGTGAACTCAGGCCAAGTACAAAAAATAGGAGATGCCAATATATTTTGAATTATTCCTAATGGTAGTAGATCTTAAAAAAGTTAACTCAGCAGTCAAGAACATGGACGAGCTGGAATCTGAGTTGCACATCCAAACCTGGTTGCTGCTTCTCTTAGAAACCACTGCATAGCATGTAAAATGCACAGAATAAAGCAGTGAGGTCCTAGAGGATAGATTTCTGAAATACATCGTATAGATCCTCTTCAGTGCAGTCTGAATAGGATGGGTCTTTCTGGTAATTTCTTGACCTTTTACAGTATTTTCTTTTTCCTCTAAACATAATAGAGTGGTTGTAATATAAACTCACTTATAATGGAACAGTAAAAACAGGAGAATAAGGCTATCGTATATCCGTCCCTGTATTGCTGTAACTTGACTTAACCATCAAATACAGTGTGTTCTCTCACCATTCCCTGAGGGAGCATGAATGAGCATTTTGTTTTGGAAGGTTGCATTTGTGTTTATTTTCATTTGCGTATTCCTATGTGTGTTAAGAAAGCAAGGTCACAGGAGTTAACCCTGCATTGAGTATGGAAACAGGGAGGCAGAGTGAGCAATGAGGCAAATCTTGCTCCTCCATCCAGAGGCAGATTTGGGAATGTTACTTTTGGAAATCTCTGAAACTCCTACACTTACTTTTGCCCTTCACAGCCCATTTCAAGCAGGGATGGGGGATACTGGGAACTTGGCAAGTATAGACAGAGTTGCAGCAACGTTTTTGTGCAGTTTGGCAACTGGTAACAAAAAGCATGGTGGACTTGGACCCATTCTGTCTCCTCTCTTTGCTGACAATTGGAAATGTAAGTGATGGAGTTTGAGATGCACAGGGGATTGAAAGAGAGGAAAGGAGAGAATAGCAAGTAAGATCTGAAAAGGACTAAAGGGTTGAAATAGTGAGAGAGAGGGGAGAATGCACACACATTAAAATGGCGGGGGAAAAAAAGAGGGCTACAAATAAGATGAAACAGTACATGAATCCTCCTGACTTTTCCTTAGTGGCACCTTTTCTCCTGTATGAACAGCATTTAACAAGAATTAATACTGAAATCAATAGGGATTACTTGCAGAGTCAGGTACTACTGGGAGTGGCTGACAATGGCAGAATCAGGCCTTGCTTTCTAAAACAGAAAGCAAGATGAATGTGAAAGATGAAAATATATCACTTGGGCTATACTGCAAGGGGACTTCAGAAGTCCGTGTAGGCTGCACAACTCAGGTGATCATCATATTCCATATTAACTGCCAGTCTGTGGTATATTCTGCTTCCAATTACTACTATTTTTGATGGTTACAGAATCTCTGAGTACGTGCCTAGCTTTTCCTGTAACACAGAGAAAGCTGGGGTGCCCCAAAATTTCTAAGAAAGTTGGTGAAAGTTAGCTTCTTGAAAAACAATTAAAACTTTACCTTTAAGTTGCTTTTTTTAAAAATCTTCTGTCACTGTTAAACAATCATACTTTTGCTAGCTGTATTGTCCTTGTCAGAATAGTCCTGGAAGAGCCAACAAATACAAGTGAATGATCAGTTCACTTTGTTCACTACTTATGACTAACTATAGAAATTTTGCCTGGGTTTTATGCATGAGGATTTCCATTTTTAACCACATTTCTCTGAACTTTGTTCCTGTATTTCTTTGTTATGTATTCAGTCATCGTGGTAGATGGTAGCTGCATTTGAAGGCTCATTTCTTACTTTATCTTTGAAATATTTCTAGTGTGTCATATTCTGGCTTGACCTTCACTGATTTCTCACAGAAACAACTCCTTCCAATGAAGTAATAATGATGTATAGTTTATATGGTACACAGAAGACACTGGTATGTCTACATGAACCTATTAGTCTGTGGAATTAGGTGTGCTTTTAAAGTGAAACATCCCCACATACTGCAGTTTTATATAAAACTAAAGCAGAAGACATTGTCTAGGAGCACGCCTAGTCTACTGCAGCTGGTCCATGGGACCACACTAAAACTAGCCCATCTTAACCACCACCCAAATGTGGTGTGTATAATGTGAATGCTGGATCCTCAGCCCCAGCTGTTTGGCTCTACAGATCCACTCCTACTGTGCATCTTTACTTGATAATGCAGATATAGTCACTGTGTATGAGAAGAAACAAAAGGGAGAAAATACTCAAAAACCTGCTGTTTCCAGGAACAGGATCAGTTTAATTTCAGAGACGATTCTAACAGCTCTTTATGGAAGATTTCTCTAGAATATAGTAGAATATTATAATATCCAATAGAATTTCAGAAAGTGCACTGTCTTTGCTATAGAATCCCTTAGGATGGTTCAAAAGCCTGTAGGAAGTATATAATTTTCTCAAATTATGTAAATTATTTCAGAGTAATTTCTATAGGAAATAACTGGTGGTATCCTTATTAAATCCTTCAGGACTTTTCCATAAGGGAGGGATTTCTGTACTTTGGAGATGAAGCTATAGCATTTTATTAACTCTGCTGAGTTTATGCACCTAATACTTAAGCAGATTAATAATGTGTGTGGCAGAGATCTTGGGGCAACTTCACAGGGCCAGTAAGAATAATAGTTAGCTGGTAATACAGCCACAGCATTGAGCCTTTAATTATAAATCATTTATTACAGTAAAAGGTACAAAGAGTGCTTGTAAAGATAGTGGTTCTTACCCACAATGACATTTTCATTTTATTGCTTTTGTCCCTTATTTGGGTTTCAGAACGAGAAACAGTAGGAAAACATTGTAAATTGTCCAGTTCAGAGCTCAAGTCTTCAACTGTTTATTTTGTTGTCCTTGAAGTAATGGGAAGAACTTGTAAGAGAATTAAAAATACAAATTACCTACCAGTATCTACATAAAAGAGTGTCATTGTGCACTTAGACATTTGTTTTTGCATTATTCCTAGGGGTCAAAAACAAGCCTTAAAAACCAGCCACTTTCCTACAACCTGTTACGCTGACTCCCTAATGTCTAGTTATTTGGGGGCATCTGCCTAACAATCTCCTTTTGTCTACTTCTACATGCAAACTGAAGTGTGCATTGGGGTTTAAACATTAGAATGGCTTTTCCACTTGGATATGGCACCCGATAGCAGCATGAAATGTTGAGCAAGCACTGGATACTTAATACTTTTCATTTAATGAACTGTTTCTTTATTATTTTGCAAAGCCTGCATAAGACGTTTTCATGGTTTAAAAAGTGCCCTGCATCCTACTTCATAGGAAGGGGACCTCATTTAGATTAACCTGTGACTTCAACAGCAGGTGGTAGAAAGAACCAACTGCTTCAATTACTGCTTTTGCGCATGACTTTCATGTGTTGCTAAGATTATCAGAGGAACCTGATTACATCCCCTTAGACACTATTGTTGGCACAATGATTAAGCTGTTATTTTTTCTTTTTTTTTTTTCCTTTCTTTTTTAGACTGGAAACCTAAAGAGCTTTTTGGCATGAAGCAAAAGCACTGTGTATAGAGATCAGTAAGATAGTGAGTATCATTGCCCTGTAGCTTATCTCCACATATACAGCTCCCTGGTGGATCCCTATGATAAACATTATTGGAACAATTAGCTGCTGCTGACATAGAATCCAGACACAATGGCAATGGCCAGCAGCACCGAGCCAAATATCATGGAGCCAAAACCCATAAAAAAGCAACACCAAGCTACTCTCCCAATTCAACTGCTGTCATAAAACCCTCCCAGTGCTATGTTTGCATAGCTGGCTTCACCGATATGGCACCAAAACACAAAAGGAGAAGCTGCAGCACTTGTCTTTGTTTAGCTGAAATTACAAGTCATTGAATTAGTATGTCATCTTTATTGCGCTGTCATGCAGCGGAGGTGAGGAAGGCTCTCTGTAATGGATGGAAGAGTTTGATGGCCTAAAAGACAGGCTCACAGATGGTTGTCGATATAAAACAGTTTGCCCTCTTTTTTAAAAAAGGGGAAGGGGAAAAAAGGCTGAATGGAATAGGTCTCTGCTGATCCGAGTAGCTGTAACTAACAATATTTATGTAAGGCTGATCTTGGAGGAGTCTGGGGCTAGAAGGTGAACCAAAAGTTTGTCTAAAGATTAGGACTCAGAAGTGCATGCTAAGCCATTTAAAAAAATTTAAATATCAGTGAGGCAGCATGACCCAAAAGGTGAAGCGGGAAAGGTCTCGCTCGGAGGAAGCTGTTGCCACTACCCTTGCGCAGGGGAAGGTACCCTTGTGTGATTCTGCAGCAGCAGCAGAATTCTCAGCAGCAGAATCAACGGAGATGCAGAGCAAACTCAGGAGAAGTAGAAATGATTTGTACGTTTTAAGGAGCACGGTGATATGCTCTTTCCTTCTTTGTTTAAACAGAGGGGAGGAAAAAGATATTGCTGATCAAAGGTTGCTATTAGGGCCTAAGATGAATGCTCAACTGTGCATAATCTTTCTCTTTTCACCTGAAACACAAGACCACCACTTACCCAGTGCATACTTCCATGCAGTTTTCTCAAACGGATGTTACATTCATACCTAAAAAAAGTGGTTTAGGATTAAACATGACCCAAATTACTGAAAGCCCTTTTCTTTTTTAAATTATCCTTGGCAGTCTGGTTTTGTACAAAGACACCATTCATTTCCGCCAGGTCAGTCTTTTCAAGAAGCATGAAGGAAAGGCTATTCAAGCCCTTGCTGAAGTTGTCCAGCACCTCCGTTACAAGGTTGCCAGTACTTTGAATTAAAGAAGACCCTCGTATTGTCTGCTCCTCCCCTTCCCCCCCACCAGTTTCCTTGCCACCTCTTAGCACTATGGGTAGTCTGAGAGCTGTGAAACAATCCCTCCCTAGTCAGGGTGGTTTGACTACTGTGGTTAAAGCTTGTTCAGAGGGAAGGTACTACGGGAAGGAGCCACCCAAGGCAAGGGATGCCGCCCCACATTAGGTCAGGCTTGGATGTAAGAGAAGGGGCCACAGAGCACTTCTCCAGCTTCCCCCAACACCACATTTTTCTATTTTTCTGTTTACACACTTTCTCCTTTATTCATGAGACTAAAGGAGAAAAAACAACTGCATGTTATTTTCATACTCCCCAAAGTATCAATGAGGTGGTTAATCACCACTTCGGTGGTGGTGGTGGTGTATCTCTAGTGGTTGTGGTAGCATTTCTAGACATTTCCGAAAATCAGTTGTAATTTCAAAGTGCTGCATTTCTGCAGCTTTTTCCTCACCCTGCCGCATCCAGGGCTTTGTTTCCAGGAGCGGGCTGGAATGCTTTTAAAACAAGCACTCCTCTGTGCTATTGTTTCTTCCTTCCTCCTTGGGACAGCTAAAGGCCACCAAGGCTTGTCCTCAGGGCTCTCCCTGTAAAGATAAGCAGGTATAAGGGCTATGCAGGAGGAGCACATGAGGCAGGACTAGCACTTTGGAGGCATTTGAGATACAGAGTCATGACATGACAGGAAAACGTATTTTGATAATAGCTGCCTTAAGTGGGATCTGACACTTCTCAGGAGGAAATGTTTTCAGTTTCACGTTCCCTGAAATAAATCTTTATCTCTGGGAAGGAAAAATGAGTAATTTGGAAGCCACCTTGATACTTCATGAAATTTGTGAGTGTTGTGTTGTATACAATAGTGCAACAAGTCCAAAATTGGTGCCTGCATAAATTCTTATAAATGTCTTTTTTTAATATCAGCCAAACACGAGGAGTTTCAATTATTTGGTTTGGCATGTTTTAGTTAAAGGGTTTTTTCCATAGATAGTGTGCAGCACATTCAGATTTTGACATTTGCATGTACATTCTTGAAATGCTATCACAGATCACCTAATACAAAAAAATTTTTTTTTTTTTTTTTTACTTTGGACTGTCTGACTGAGCAAAATCTAAAATAGATGAAACAAATGAAGAGGGAGACTCTCATTTTTAATTCTCTGTTTGTTTTTTTCCTTATTATGCTGTTTAATGTATCTGTGAAAAAGTACTCTGTATTATACAATCCAGAATTAAGACATATGAATGTCATCTATAAAAATTCCTCTGAGATACAGTCTTCTGTTTCAATTGAGAAATCCATCCAATATCAATGACCTTTCCATTTAGGGAATACTTAATGCGGTTAACTAGATATGATATACTTTGGGAATGCTTTTTATTGCATACATTTGAATTAAGAGATACACCTTGTAGGGAGAAAATGATGAAACAGCGCTCTATTGAGGGTTAAAGATGAATGATGGCCTTTAAGACATTTGTTTTGGTTAAACACAAAGTAAGAGGCACTGTCATATTCAGGCCCAAAGTGTTATTAAGGCATAAGAGATGAGGACTGAATTCAGTCTCGCTTAAATCAATGGGAATTTTGCCTGCTACTGCTGCAGCTGAATTTGAATCATTATGGTTAAATGGCCTCTTTTTTAATCATAAAATGCTTTGAGTCATAACAATATGTATTAATCCTTCTCATTAATTCTTAGAGGCTTGTGTACCAGGCCACTTTAGATAGCATAGCTCTTCTGGAAAACAAAGAAAAGCTGGGTGTATTTTGATAATAGATTTTAAAAATACTCGGGTCTTGTATTTGTTTTATTTGTTATTATAAACAGTGAACAGGTATATTCCTGCTGTATCACAGAAGTTTTCAAGTTTTCTGAATTTTATATTTCTTAGGTTATTTTTGTTGTTGTTTCTCATTTGCTTATAGCTTTGTGGGAATATTTGGAATACCACATCTAGGAAAGCTGAAGCACACAAAGAGTTTTCTGAGTGTGCCTTCTCATCAGTCAAAATTTAGTGTAATTTGATGTCTTTTGATAACTAGTCATATCAACAAACAGAGATGCCTAGAGTTGCAAATGGGACAAATCTCTTTGCGTGTGTCCTGATTTGAGATCAGCTAGACCCCAGTTTTTACAGGTTAGCAGATTTTACTTATTAAGCTGACCTTGAATTTTATGTAAAGGATTTAGTTTTGATTCAATAATTTCTTACATTATATATGTTTCAGTGGCATTTAATGCTTAAATTTTACTGCTTTTTCCTACCCGTCATTCATCTGGAATATTTCCAGGACTTGCAATGCAGAGCACTGTTCATTCCCGTCTGGCTGCTTCTACCCGAAGGTGGTCATGCACTAGGGACTGATTCTGGGAGCACAGGCACTTCTGCACCGTATTTTTGAACAGGAGCCAGACACTTCCCTGCTAAATTCTGAACTTGAAGTTGGCAGTTCTAGGGTATAGGGTTTTTATAGCGATGATGACTTGATCCAACAAATTAGCTGTCTGATATATACCAGACTTAAAATATTTAGGTTTAATGCAGTATGCTTGGATTTCAGCCTAAACTTTGTGCCCATTTCCAGAATTGGGATCTGCCCTCAAGATTTATCACCCACTACAGCTATGTTAAGCTTCCATCACTAAGTTTATTTGAAAAAACACCCAAATTTTTGGTCAACTCAACATAGTTTCTGTCTATTTAATACCGCTCACAGTAATTATGGACGTTTTTTCCGGCTTTATTTACCTTTTCCTGTGTCTTTAAGAAAATGCTAGCAGAGCAAAGCTTACGCTAAATCAGTCTATATCTTGCAGTATGTGAGCAGATGACATAGATGTCCAAGGATGTGATAGGGATCAGCTCACACACTTTTCAGCTGAGCATATGTGTAAAAACAAAAACAAACCTTACTTTTTTCTTAGAAAGCACCACGTATTTCAGGCAGTTAGGCAGTAACAGATGTTGGAGACTCAGTAGGAAGCTAGATGTATGCTGGGATGTCACTCAACTCCCCTTAACAAGCTGCTGTGTTGGAGAACCAGTCTCCATATAGGCTCTGCTTAGTGTCTCAGAAATAAGATGACACTAAAATAACCAGCTTCCCATGAATACCAAGTCTCTCTTTTAAAGAATATACTACTCGGGGGCTGTGAGGGGAGGAGGGTGTGTGTGTGTGGAGAGACAGTATATATAACTTTGCCTGCAAAGGTATTGCATGAGGGAAAGAGTGTCTTTGTTGTAATTTAAGTAATTTTAATTTTGGATAGTGGCAGTATTACGTTTGTTATAGGAGTATTTTGTTCAGAATTGTTATGAAATATGATCCCTCTGCATTTCTGATTGACATAGCTTCAGGTAACACGCTGTGCCATGCCAGTAAAAATCTACCTAGCATTAAATAACTGCATCTGAAGATGGATATTCTCCATATTTGAGAAGCCAGTACAAGTGTATTAATTCACTCTAAGACCAGAGAAAGACATACCACTTAGTTCTGATGCAGGAGTAAAGCAGCAATTACAACAAAGTATGATACCAATTACAGAAACTGCAAATATAACATTAAACTGAGCAGGATGACACGATATAAGCCACGCTGAAGAAAGGAGGCTGCATATGGCATGAACAAATCTTATTGTCAATACAAAAAATGCTTTCATGCCTGCTATGGTAATGAGTAAGGTCATACCTGGCCACATCAAAGTAGCCTGAAGAGTATAATTGACAGATATCTATCCAGCTTCAAGAGACCGAGCGCAGTGACACCGGGCGACTCAGAGGCATCCAAGTACTGAGGGTCGTACAAGGACTTTGGCAGTCAGAGAGAGATGCAGGACTCTGGAAATCTGTGTGTCATATTTTCCGATTTTCTTTCAGTGACTTCAATTGTTTGCACCTATCTCTGCCACTGGGGAGACTGGAATAGGTGGTTTTGAACAGTTTAGCTTTGATTTTGCTATGGTATTTTCTTGTTTTTCAAATAAACATCGATTTATTGAAGGCCCTTTTGGATGTTAAGGCTGTTAGGGGGAATATTTACTACAGTCTGGTCCTTGGGACAAGGGAAACAAACTTCTTACCTTAGGCAAAAGGCAGAAGAGAGGGCTGTCGGTACCTGACCTGGGGCACTTTGTCACAGGTGCTGGAGGTGTCACCAAAAGGCTGACTGAAGTCAGTGACGTGCAAAAGGATGGCCGGGGGACCACAAGGGATGACAAGATTAGGGGTCTTGTGGTTATTAGTCAGAGACCTCTTCCCTCAGTAATCACAAAGGTATCAGCAGTCCTGGCATGGGATGATGGGGAAAGTTACTAAGAGTTCGTTGGGATGAGAGAGATGGCTTTTTTCTGCAAACCTCTATAATCCCTGATGCAGCAGGATAACTTGCGGAGCCCGAATGTTCTTGTCTTTTTTTTTTTTCTTTTTTTTTTTTTCCCACAGTTGCCAATATTTTAAAAGACATTTCCAAAAGTAATGGGGAGTGGGTGTTGGAGAGTTGTATTTGCTTTATAGTCAGCTTTACATATAACAAATGAGCATTCCATTTCTCCTGGGAAATAAGTAAATTGTATTGAAATTGAAACAGTGGCAGAAAAGGAGTAAGTGGTTTGACTTGAACCACAGAGGGAGATTACAAGAGAACAGAGATTAAAATGCAGAAACCCTTACATCATGCCAGAGCTTTGTGCACTGCACCTCCCTCTCTTGCTGCATGGAATTGCTGCTTCTTTCTTCTGGGACAAACCAAGCCGCTGCTGGAAAAATGGACCCTGTGAGCAAATCACGAAACATCACAGTACCATATTTTTGGACCCAGGGTTTTCTTTTGTTTTGGTCTGGGTTTTTAAATATTTTTTTTTATTTTTTATCTTTATTGTTAAATATTCTTTACTCAAATAGAGTATTTTCTCAGAACTATGTCTGAGACTAAACTCCTACACCCAGTTAGTATTTTTCCACTCATCATATACAAAAAAATCCTCACCCAGTGTCCCTTTACCCACTACTATCTCCAGATTAATTGTAGATGATACACTGGCTGAGTAATAAACTGATATGGAATGAATTGGTCACACAATTATTGTGCACTTATTCAGAAAATGTTTGTTCTAATTTATTATTGATTGATATCCAGTGAATTCTTTTTCACTAGCTAATACTTCATTGTGCTCTATCAAGCTGTAACATGTTCCATACAATCACATTGATTAAAAAATGAGAAGGATGTCAAAAGATTCTTGAACAAAATATTCCCATTAGATCTGACTAGGGGATTTAGCTAAATTCTAGATGGCAGGTTTTATGGTCTTCAGAAGATAACTATGTGTTTATTAAATGTGGATACTTTGGAAAGCTCTGGCTGAAACACTTCATGATTTATGAGGTGCTTTGTTTATGCAAACAAAAGCTACGGGAAAATTATGGTTAAATGTAAGGGGTTTTGTTATTTTTGAATAGTAATATATATTGAGTGTTATAAACCAAAAGTCTGAAATAAAACTTTTAAAAAGTGGAATTAATTCTGTTAGGTTTTATATTTTTTTTAAACTGCCACATTTTTCTGATTTTTTTATGTTTAACAAACTCACTGAATAATTTAGAAATTGAGTAAATGAGATGGACTGGTTTAATCTAGAATTTTAAAATAAAAATATTTTCAAAAAAATTGACTAAAACTGACTACCTTTATGCACAAGCTGTGTGAACAGACTTTGTAGACCATGATTAGACTCTGCAGTGCCATTTTCATTAGAGATGTAAGTGCTCAACATTATTCTCAAAACGGCATTACTTTAAAATATAATGATATTGTGTGATAATGAGTTCTGCAGGTGCAAATTACAGTACATCAAAAAGTAGATGTATTTGAAAAATCATCATGTTAATTTTTGCTTTTCAGAGCCATTGAATGTCCCATTCATTCTTTTATTCTGAACAAGTGTAAATAAAGTTCCTTATTTGCCTTCCCTGCAGCATTCAGAATTTTCTGTGAGTTTAATCTGTTCCCATCCACTAAAAGTCAGCTTCTTGCATTTCTTTTCACACAGTCTTTGCATCCCTTTTCCATTGTAAAGCGTGAATATCTCCCCCTCTGCCCCCAGTCCCTTCACTGCAATGTTCTTTGCCCAGGAATGGTTGTGACTAAAAACAATACTCCCCCTGATGATGTAAACTGATTTATGAAATGGGATAGGAATGAAAACTAACAGTGAAATGGTATAAAACACCTACATAATTATTATTATTACTATTATTTTACCATTTTCACTGTTATTTCCTATCTTTGCACTTATGCATACATTTACCTTGAGCTTTTTAGATAATGCCTCAGGCTTTATCTTGAGTGCTTACAGCTAATTTAGAATGTGGGGAAGTACACATTTTCACCCATGATCTTTGAGATCTTCAGAAAAATATCCCAAATGGGTACACCATTGCAGTGATAAGTAACAGGAGCCAATGGTTAAGCCAATGACCTCTGGTAAATAAATAAGCCTATTAAATGATGTGAAAAATGGAAAAACTGAGTCAGCTGAGTGACTTACCCAGCAGCCTCAGGGACAGGCTCTGACTCCCAGCTGTGTTACATGTTGGACTGGAAGGCTGTTCACCTTCTTGTGGTGCTGGCTGGCTAGAAATAAACCTTGAGGACCAGCTCAGGGAGTTCTTGTGCTCCTTCCATGTCTGCTGAAGGACACCGTTCACCTTCTATGGCTTCCTTGCTCCCTTGGTGCACAAAAGCCTTGTTGGTCCGCCTCGTGCTTGAATTTGACAGTCTCATTGCCAAAGGGTTACCCACATTTTTAATATACTATTGGACTGCAGTTATTCTTAGAAAGCCAAGTGAGAGTCCCTCTTGCTACCACAGAAGTGCTTGTGCTTGATTTCTTACTTTTTTTAACAAAATGGAAACCGGTATGTAGCAATCACCTAATCCAGAAGGACTGAATTAATATTCTGGTAACACTTGAAGTAATTTAACACCTCTCCAAAACTGTTTTGTGAGGGGTGGGGTTTTTTGGGGAAAAGCATGACAGAGAGAAACTCTTTCATAAAAACCTACACATAAGAAACATATAGAGGTTTTCACACCTTGCAGAGGAAAATGAGAATCCAGTTGGTGTCCAGAATGAAGATGAGCTGCTCTTTTTCTCTCAAGTTAGCATAGATGATAATTCCCTGCAACTTACTTGCAAGGGGTGAAGGTATGAATAGCTGTACAGTCATATTCTTCTACCCTGGTTTTATTCTGAGTCTTAACTTTAAAGACAGAGGCTGGTTTATTTGGTAGAAATAAGTGGGAATGTTAGAAAAGGCTAAATATCGTCATAAACCAAAACATTATGATACCAGAAACCCTTAGGAGCAACACTAATGCTTTTAAATGAAGGTTTTATTTGTCTCTGAGCTGCAAAAGGAAGTCACTAATGAGATGTCATTTACATTCTAACACCTGTTAAATGGCACTTTTCTCTTTCCCCAAAGAGAGAGATGTTTATGAACGTTTGCAGTTTTCTGAGTGTATCTACAAGAATTATATTTTCATACACAATGCTGTATATTTTTCCTGTATATACTTTAGTTACACCAGAACAATATAGGGAAATATCAGGAGCTTTTTTTGGTTTTATTAGATTAATTCGTCGTTGTTATATAAATCTAACACGGTATGTCTAGCTTACAAAGAAATTTCATTAATCAGGATTTAACACAATTGCGTATTTAGGATGTGATTTGCAGCAGTTACAGTGCAAGAACTGTATGTAATTATACCTCCATTTAAATGAAAATTAAAAGCTTGTGTAGTAGCAGGGTACACGTGTTGAATATATTGCTTTACAGAATAAGCCCTCCAAAGCAGAACACCTGAAAATCAAGTTTCAGTTGGTTCTGTTGGGGAACTGCTGCATGCTGTGACTTTTAAGATTTGGACTTGCATTAAGACTGACCAGAGGGAAAGATGGGAAATTATGGGAAAGCAAACGATCTATAACAATACAAGTTGATATGCTTCTGTTAGATAAGCATAATGCAAGTTTCTTTCAATCATTTCTAAAGTAGTTTGGTGTATAAATTAACTCATTCAGTTAATATAAAAAGGCAGAATCCACAGAGGCCTGTGCTGGAAATAAGTTCTGCAGAGGAATTTGAAGAAGGAATTGAATTAGTATTAGAATTAGAACTAGAATTAGAATTAAGTATGTGAATATTAGGGAGCCAGTGCACCAAGCACTGTGAACAACATTAGCAGGCACCCCTGTGGACTGTGTCTCTCGCCCATTAAGTATGGGATTCACTTGGGGGTCTTCGTTTCCCAGTCCCAATCCCAACACCTGCAGTTTGGATATCTGCTGCTTGTCTTCCAGATGTGGCTCCTCAGGCACCGTGCGCAGCTGCACGGCACATCTGAAATCTTGTGCGGGGGAAAGGAGAGGCACGATGGCTCTGAGCGCTCCCTCGGCATGAGGTCCTTTCCATTGGCCCAATGCCATTTCATCAGTTTGGTTTCCCTGTCCAGCACAGAGTCTGTACAAGCCCAGCACACAACAAAGGATGATAGAAGGGGATAACGCAGCTGAAATGGCTGGCGCTTTTGTAAACTGAGACATCTCAGCTTGGTGGGGTGTAGTACTATTCTGGAAGCTGATGCCAGAGCCATCTCAGGAGAGATGGAAATAACATTTGGATCTTCTAAATCTCAATTAGGTGCTTTACCCATGAGGTGTAAAAGCAGGAGATGACACTGGTTGCTGTAGTGAATCATCAAAAACTTTATTCTTCAGCCGGAGGAATATGTGATTCAGCGCAGTCCCTCTGGGGACAGGCCAGGGAGACGCTACCAGTGGAAGTGAGCTGACAGAGTATAATGTGCAAATCATGTGTTGGGGGCAAATTAGGCTCTCTGTTTTCTAAAACAGTTCCTGAAATTACAGGATTTAGGCATAAGCTCCTTTTCAACTGCATAGGGCTGAGATTTTAACTGTTGATGGTTCTGCAGTGCTGTAAGCATTATTCGCGTCAGTAGGTCCTAAGCAGTGGTTTGGGTTTCTCAAAAAGGTTTTAGTATCCATATGTCTATCACAGGTGTTCCTTAGGATTCAGCTTTCCTTGAGAAAGGCCCATATAAGTTGAGAGTGTCTCTTTCAACATGCTAGATGTGTGACAAAAGCAAGCAGTGTTTCTAAGTTAGAGTCAAAGTAATGACAAGCTTTTGAATGAAGGTAAGAACAAGTCCTTGCTGGTTAAGTCTACTTAAGCTGCCTTTCGGATTTAACCTGAATGAATCAGATTATTTTTGAAAAGGAGAATGACTGAGCCCTGTTTGGAAGCCAAAGAACACAAGCTTTACAGCCCAAGTGCTCTGTAGTTTCAGGAAGGGAAGAAAATTTTTTCAGATATGACTGGATCTTTCTGAGAAATAATCCAAAGTTTTAGTTCATGAACCATCTTTGCTGCTATATTTCCCAGTTCTAACATTATTGCCTCTCTCCCCTTCAAACTACAGCACATTTTCTGTAACTCATGTTAGTCTCGGGTGTTCTGCTCAGAGCAGAGACATGGTTTTGTTTTAAATTTACAGCAGCTTTAAATTTTCTTGTATGTTAAAGAGACTGGTTTCCTCTTGCTTACCTTATGTCTAAAAACATTATTTAGAAAAGTTTGCAGTCTAGAGAACATGAGCTTAATCAGACTGCTCTGTAATTACTCACTGGCTTTATTCACCCTGGATGATATATACCTTGCATGGTGCTAAAAGAAATAAGTATATTCATTTCCTAGCCAGTTCCCACCTTGCATTATAAAAGCCAAATATCCATTCTGTAAATAGAGATGAATCAGCAATCCATATAATATCTATTCATCATACATATTTCACAAGGAGGATATTGTGGTGGCTGGAAAGTTCTTACAAAAATAATATGGAAATCCGGAACTTGATGTGGAGTGTCAGAGAGCTTCTTACTATTATTTACCTTATCAGCTTTTGCTTTCTGAAATCAATGGAAGGGCATCAAGTTCAGCTAATCCATATTTCTGAGTATGAAATTGAATTTATAGTCTGTAGTATGTTGACTACCGCTCGCATTTAAGGCATAATTGATTTTTATTGAAAAGCCAGCAGGCACATCAAAAATTTCCACAAACCACAAGGATGTTAAATTTTACCCTGTTTAGATAATAGTGTTGCTTTATTTATCCTTTAAAATGAAGCTTTTATATTTATATCAGCAAATGTTGTGGAAGTGTGACTGATGCCTTGTGAAACCATCAGTCCATAGTTCTGTTAAACACTACAGTACAGAAATAAGCAACTTTTCTGTTCCTAAGGTAAATGTCTAGGGTTGGTTTGTTTTAAGAATAAACGGAATAATAAATCTGCACAAAGAAAACCATTTCATGTCATGTAGCAAAGTTATTTTTCTTCATTCCAATAAATAGCTTGTGCAGTTACTTTTTCTGTCCTCTTTACCTTTCCTTTTCTCCATATTGGCCACTGCTTATTTCTCTCTCATTCTTTTAAACATAGATGTGTAGTTTTGTATCTGCTTTTAATTGGCCATAGATAGCAGACTAACTAATCCATGTTAAATTTTTTAGTTTCCAAGGCATGGACTTCATTTCCTTCAGGTACAAAGGTGATCTTAATCACAGACCAGATTTTAGTATCCACAAATGCTTCATGACAGGTTTCTTTTCAACCAATTAAGCAATTAAACAGATTTCACTTGCCTTCCCTCACTTGGGCTATCCTAGCTATTTGTGCACCTCCCTCCACATTGCCTACAGCGTCACCTCAGTGCATATGTGTTTTTCATAACAATTCTTTGAACCAAAGAAAGAAAACTCAGGGTATTCCTGCCCAGGCGATACACTACAGTTAATAACATAGCTGGGAATTTTGAAAAACCAGGCAACGAGATATATATGTGTGACTCAAGAGCATTCAAAACAATTTATCAAATGCACAGAAATACAAAACTTAAAGAGATTATACATCAGTTTCTTCATATAAAACTATCAAGAAGAAACGATCTACCTTTTGCAAAGGCAGGTATTTTCAAATACGTGTGCAACAGGTGCAGGCACAAATCCAATTAATAAATAACAAGATTTGTGCCTGCTCCTCTCTACTATCACTTTCAAACTTCACCACAAACTGTTTACAGATATTCATACTTTCTTTTGTTTTTCTCCTCGTTGTCCATAGCATTTTGCACATACTTGCATCTTCTCTATTATGGGACTCTTAATGAAAGCATCTGGGTTTTTTTCTGAAATATGGGAGGTTGTAGTAAAAATAGCTTGTAACTAAAATAAATATGTCACATGTCAGTAATATACAATCCACTAGAAAGGCAGGATCTTCTCAAGTAGTTATCAGTTCTCTATAGGCATCAGGTCTTGTCAAATAGTTCTTGAATAGTTTAATCTGGCATAATCCCAATGAAACCCTCATTCTAGTATAGCTACATTGCTAAATAAAAGAAGCCAAGCTCAGGCATTGCAACTGTGGTCAGCCACATGGCATTAATTGATAGTTTGCTCCCTGTATGTGCTTGGACTGGGGGAACTTACTCCGTCTAAGGGAAAATAGAATATTTTGGGGGATACTGCATTCTGAAACTGATCCCAAAAGGTAGCATGGGCCAGGTAACACCAGTTTTGGTTCCTGCTATTCTCCACAGTCCTGTCCCCAATCATGGAAACATCTTCAACCCTCACCCACACCTTAAAGTAGATCCCAGGGCTTGCAACATATGCATTCTGATGAGATGAAAACACCACTTTGGTGGGCTGCAGCACAACCCTCACATTATTTCTGGATACTGTGAACTCAGAAAAACCAGACATACAAAATACTTGTGTTTCTTAGCACTGGAAGAGCCACAGAGGAGCCTGAATGCCAAGTGCAGAACAATGGAAGCGTGCTCACTAGTTGGCCACAGAGTGGTCCAGTGCTGAGCGGTGGGGGTGTGAACCTGTCTCTACCATTGGGCCATCCCTCACCTCGTTTATTTAGCAGAGTTAGAGTGCAGGCCGAGAGCTTTTGTACCTGCCCTGGTAACTGAAAACATCATTTATTTCCTTATCGTGTACTTTTCTAGTCACTCTTACATGTGAACACTGATAACGCACTATTGTTTTAGCATTGTTCACCTGTAACGTAACCACACCACTCATTACTTCTGCTACAATAGTGTTGTGAGAGCACTGTTCAGGGACAAGATACAGTTACAACAGATGGCATACACAGAATGGGAAGACTGGTTTCTGCCTAAAATCGAGAGCAGCCAAAGGGTGAGTAAAGAGACAGGAGACCAGACAGGAGCTCAAAAGAAGACAAGAAAATGGAAGTTTTAGCACTTTTGCATATGATGCTCAAGTGTGTTTTTCGGGATACTTTCTAAGGATCTTTTACAGTGAACACTTGAATGAAAACTGTTAAAGAAATGTAGGCTATTGAAGTTAAACTTCCGTTCATTGGCCTGGATTCATTTTGCCTGATTTTAAACTTCCAAATAAAAGAGGATTTTTAAATTTTTTTTCCAAAGAGAGTTGATTCTTTTCAAAGACATTGACCATGTCTCATAATTAGCGTTCATTATTCTGTTCTTTTTTCTCTTCAGCTCTCTTGAAAGAGACTGGTTTTTGTGCAGGTGCCTAAATGCTTAAGCAAGCTTGTACTTATTTGATTAAGGAAAGACAAAATCTTCATGATCACTACCAATTTTGAGTAAGCTTTAGAAGTCTGGTAATTTAGGATTGTCATCTTAAAAAGGAACAGCAAATGCAGTTTATTACATGTGTAGTACCAGGTTTGTGAGGGAAGAAAGATCAGTTTGTCTGTCTATCTCTAATGATACATCCTCTGTGTCTAAGAGTCTCATCTTTCAAGTTCGCATACGTATTTAGGAAAAGTATGCAAATGTACATGAAAATTCCCTGGAGTATTGTATGGACAAATCTTGCCCATTAATGGACTCATAATGTCTATTCTCATATGAAAGATATAAAGGATATTGTTCACAAGTACTGAAATGGGAACAATTCCATTACAAATACATGTAGTATGCTGAAACTAAGCAGGGACTGCATTGCTGTATGAATACAATGTAAATTTATCATTGTACAATTTTGTATAAAAGGGAGATTTTATTTGCATTCATATTCACTGCACAGATCTGAAAATTACTTATACAATGAATTTGAGCCCATAATTAGAGGAAATTTTCTGTTTTTAAAGAATTTTCTGTTTTTGAAGAATTAGATGGCTGTTGATTACAAAATATAATGACATTGGTGAAGATGGGAGTGTAGAAGCGTGTATGGGAGAAGGGCAGATATTGGAGATTTGATGCTGAAACAAATGAGCCTTTCCTCCATCACATCATTCCCTTACTCATAATTTTCCCCTTAGAACTTCTAAACACTCAAATGATCATTCTGAAATGTTACCCTGCTCTCCTCAGTTGATTTTCCTACTACACACAGAATCATTAATACAAAAATAATGCCTTGGTTATTTTACTTTCTGATTTGGAACACATAGGTTTTGGTATGGATAATTTGGTGTATATATCAATTAGACTAATTCAGTGTCAGATTTTAATTTATCATGAAGGGGAGGCTGAACTGAAATATTAAATGAGATTGCTGAAAACATGATAATTAGGTGTCAGGGTTTTTTTAGTTTGTTCCTACTGTCCTGATACTACTGCCACTCTTAAAAAAACCAATCAACCGAACAAAACAAACAAACAAACAAAAAAGAAAACAAACAAAGAATCCTCTGTATTACTTTTTAGTGGTAAAATGTTAGAGACTGACTAGATCTTTTTGCGCCATTTTAGTTATACTGTTTACACATGGACATACACATAGTCATACAGACATACATTTTTTATTTTCCCCAGACAACAGAAGGTACTAACTTCATATGAGTTTTCAGTTATAAAGGAGGGTCTTTCTGTAATAAATAATTAACTTCTGAAGATTGTATCAGACATCATTTTCCTCAGACCCATTTCAGCAAAACCTACAGTTTGGTCTTTGCAAAAACAGCTGAGTAGCTATGCAGCGACCTTAGCCTTGTTTTTCTGAGTGTTGTTAAGAGAAGGAAAAAGGTGCAAGTCTCCAAAACTGCTAACTACACTACTATGAGTAAAAGACAAATCTAGATTTCTCACTTCAGCTAATTAGTACATTAACTAATTTCCTACTGGTAGGCCAGTCCTACCTCCATAGCATGTTTGGGGATAATGTTTAGAAAGTTCTGGTTCTTCTTGTACATGAACTCCATTAATAAGATTATATTTGGGCTCTTACTCTGCACGCTTTTCCTGCATTCATAACTTCATGCAGAAACTTCCCTTTTTTATTTCAGTTTCATACTGTGTTATTTCAAAATATTTGCCAGAATTACTATTCTCAAATTGAGGGGAAAACAAAACACTCCAAACTCCTTTGAGGTTGAGCTGGTAAATAAAACTGTTGCTTTTACTAAATGTCTCTGTGTGAGGTTACATTGCATTTTATGTAGCACCAAATTTAACACTTTAGTAACATATGTTTACACTCCTCCAAAACTACTAGGTACCCTTAAAAATTCTTGACTAACATGCAGTTACATAGGAGCTCTTTCAGTGCAGCAGGGGGAAAAGACCATCTCTGTAACCTCAACATTCTTCAGTGGGAGTCAAACAAGACTTACACCTATGCTGATTTTCTCATGCTTGAAATAAAATCCCAAGCATAATTTTTTTAAAATTTTTTTTTAATTTTTTGTCCTCTATGGTGGTTTTATTTTCTTAGGTAGTTTTAACCAATATTAACTCTCATTTAGGCTGTACCAAATGTTTATGTTCTGCGTCTTCTATTCTGCTAGGATGAAAAATAAGATGCTTCTCACTCTGGGACCTACAGAAGACTTGAGATAATGTAGAATAGAAACAACACCTGTAAGAGAAAGAGGCTAAGTTACATGTAATTTACATTGTTTAGAGATTGTATCGTGTTGATCTATACTTTGCCATGCACAACCTTTCTAGAGCCAGGATGCCTTTTATTAGGTTACAGCCTAATAAAGAGACCTATGCAAACAACAGAATATGGAAAAACCGAGTTTTCAAGTTGGAAGTGGTTCCCACCAGATCAATATAGCCACTAAAATACACCTCTTAATTCATAAGGAAAACAAAAAATATAAGGAAGTTATGATGCAAACAGTAAAAATAAAATTTGAATGCTGGATGACATTTTTATTCTTTTCCCCATTCTAACTACTTTGCTTAAGACTTAAGTAAGATCATGAAAGTACAATACTAAAAAGGTCCTTCAATAAATGGAAACAAATGAGCTTTTTCCTACTACAGAATTACTTAAAATCAGTCCTTCTTGTGAAGCTAATCCCCCGACAGATAAGACTGTGAATTCCCCCCCTCCCCTTCCTACACGCTCACAGATGGATTGCAACAGAAAGATGACAAATGAGTTGTGTTTGGCTGGATTAATGGGTATTATCATGTTAATGGATGTTTATGGTGCAGTTTGGGAGGCTCATGTGGTTTTCAAAAAGTGTTGGTGTTCTGGGTAGCTGAAGCCTCTGTATGTGTGTGTGTGTATGCATTATTAGCCAGCTTTTTATGCATATTGTACATTTTTGGTATCCTTAATGGGTCACAGCTAAACTGGAGGTGGAAGTGTTGGCCTTATGCTCAGATTTTGCATCATGTCATCAAGTGTGACATGCAAAATACAAGTGTCTGAGACTTGCCTTTCCTCAGTCTCTGTGAATGCAGGTGCCTCATAATCCTGGGTCTCTACTTTGTTGCAATCACTTTTAAAATCTGACATATTGATCAGGAGTTTAGCCTGAGTAACTACTGCACATATATCAACTCTGGTTGGGGATGTCAGGTCAAATTTGTTGACAAGGTGATCTTACAGCCAACCAGGATAATTCCTGCCACTCACGTGAACCGGTGCTCTTAGCCTCATTTGGCAAGGACAGCATATATTGCACCAATGGGGCACAGGAATTTTGTGCCAAGTGGGGCAGACCCTCAGCAAATGTCTCACCAAAGACCTAGACATGGAAAAATCTGCTGCCTCAAGAATCAAGAGGTGACAAAAATGTAAAATCACACAGAAATAAATAAGGTTTGCGCTGGATTTTAAAATTTGGGGATTTGTGTTTGTTTTGGTTTGGTTTTTTGTGTTGGAAGCTTCTTATTCTGTGAAAGAGCCCAACCTTTAAACATTCCTGTTTGCTCTCATTTTCTTCTGCCCACAAGGCTTGTTTTTCTCTTACTTTTGGTATTGTTTTTATAGTCTTTAACTCGAGCTGATAGGCTTCTTTCATACTAGCTATATATAAAGGAATACATATGTCAGACACTTGTGTGTAAACTTCTGCTTAAAACCCTAAATGCTCATTTGAATGCTAAAATGCATCATTTGCATGCAGTATTGAGGGAGTTGTTCACATAAATGTACAGTAGTGTTGACATTCAGGTTTTCTGTAAAAACAGCAGGTAATTAAAATTTAGAATTGTCATGGAAAATCCTACAAGAAATAATAGAATCTCCATCAATTAATACATTTATTGACTTACTTAGACAATATCAAAAAATAGTGAGACTCTGAGGTACAATAAGAATGCAGGCAATATTCTGTTTTATCTAATTCATAAGATTTCTGAGTTTTTTTCTAAAATTTGGGAAGTCAGATTTTCCTTTCAGAATAGCATAATTTTGGGATTAAGACAGTGAAAACGATCTTCTGAAATCAGTACCAGAGGGGATTTTAATGTACTGAAATACTGCTTGCCATTTATTTTGTATTCCTCCACCATCCAGTATAAAATAATTCCTTCATGTCTTGTCTTTCCTTAAAAATTCACCAAGCGTATGTGGACCTCACAGATGCAGCTTTAATTGAAAGTAATGTCAAAAACAGTGTTTTGATCTGTTTCCTTTCTTTTGACATTCTCTGTTTTTGGAATGTGTTGAGTCTGTACGACCATTCTCTGTTCAGAAATTCATCTGGAAATTTACATATTTTAAAGGCTTCTTGCTCTATAATACAGCTGAGCATAATAGTGCAAGCTACACAGAAATTGAGGTGTGAAAGAAATTTCCCAATTTCAGTCCTTAACTGAAATATAAAAACAATTTGTCACCATCTGGGAATTACTATACAAGGCTTTCTTCTGAGTAGGCTTGCTAGAGGGATAAAGTTCATATGATCCAGCAACGGATAGGCTGTATCTAGCTTACAAAAAAAAAAAAAAAAGATTTTTTTGTAGATTTATTAATTTACAGCACTATCATTGAAATGCACAGAATGTTTCATACATTTGGAAACATACTGAAATACATTACATCTGAGCGAACCTCTAAATTTGTGAAATCCAATAAATTACATATTATTCTGCAGGATGATAAAGTCTGTCTCTGATGAAGTAAGTAATGTTCCTGATACAGAATGGTGTAAATCCCACAGGAAACATTACATATCAAGGATGCTCAGCATTTTACTGGATTATGCCCCAAGAGAAAGAAAGACAAAAGAGAAGAAGAATAAAGTAAGATAGAAATTCATAAAGCTTGTCCTTATTTTTTTTTGTTGTTCCCCACCCCAACAAATAAAATCAAGAAAGGTCTTAGTCTCAGAAAAAGGTTGTTAGTTATATATAATTTTTCTTCAAATGAATTATGAAACCACCTACTGTTAAAAATAAGTTGAGTCTAAAGACAGTGTACACGTACTCTGCCATTTAAAGGTAGGGCTAATTCTGACAGTTCAGTACCAGATGCTGTGGCTGTGATCACCTTTCAGATTGTACTGGACTATTTATTCTGCAATAAATCTGCAACAACAGAAGGTATATATAGCCCTCAGATCATATTGGTATTGTCCACTTTTATTAGCTGAATTCATACCTTGCTAGTTACGGCACTACAAAGGATGGGAAGGAGACAGACTTACTAGCAGCTAAAATCTCAAAATAGTCAAAACTGTGAAATGAAGCACTTCTAACAACATATACTTTGCATAGTTGACCTATAGGGATTACTTAAACAGTTTGAAAATCTCTACTTGCAGAAGGAATAGAACCTGTGTACAAAACTCCATAAAAGCAACTTGAGCTAGAAGTGCTAAGCATTAACAAAAAATAGTAGCGTAAGCCTGTGTACACAAGTATGAATTTCCTATGTGCGTGTGTTCAGGTAAATATAGGCACAGGGCTCAATTCCTCCCGCCTGCATGAGTTCAGATGGCCGAGGGCACGTCCACTATAGCTCATGCTCAAATCCAAACTCTCTTAGCACCCAGAAACTGTAGGTGTAAGATTAGTCCATAATGCGGGTGACAGGTTGGGGATCAGGAGTCCAAGGATATAACTCGCTCTCTGGTCCAGCAACCTAAACTACAATGCAGAGGCAGCCTTGATCTCTCTGATCCTGCTTCTCATTTTGAACATACTGACAGCTGCACTTCCTTACCTCATTGGGCAGGGGTGTTGGATAAAAGCAGGCTATTTCTTATCACTTGTCAGGCTACTTTAGGTTGACCATGATTATCAGAAAATCTAGTTGATATAAGTAATGGTTCATATTGAAACGCCCTGTGAGGCAATGAGAAACACTAATGTTGTGATAGTTAATGAGGTGCTTTTCGAAATTAAAACTTTCAGTTTTGTATTGTGCAGTGATGTTTTCAATACTGTTAGATTTACAAGTTTAAGCATACACAAGGAAACAAAAAATATTGTTGAGCTAAGTATTCTGTTCAATATGCATTTTTTTCATCTATTTAAGGGGGGGAACAGATCCTCTTTGGCTCAAGCTAAATAATTTCCCCATTCACCAAATTGAAAAAAATCAATATTATTTAGGATATATGCATCACACGTAACAAGGGGATCTCTCACTCAGATGGTGAGTGCCAGATAAGATATTTTAAAAAGCAATATACCACCTTTTGTCTCTTTGTCTGAGACAGCTGCAACATCTGGGTTGATAGGTTGACTTTGCTTTCTGGATGTAGAAGTTAAACCACTTCAGAGCATAGTATTTGTGCTACCTTCTTTGCCTTTTTTGTTGTTTGTTTTTTAATTATTATATTTAGAAATGCAATATTTTACCTCCACCTGAGAAGTGTGTAAGTGGCTTGCTCCCCGGCTCTGTCCAGTGACTCTTTTCTGATTGTTGGGATGATCTCGCTCCTTCTACACTGCTAAGCTGTGACATCTTCTGTGTGCCCTTGAATATCGTCTCCACTTGTTTGAACTGATCTGCTGTGCACCTGTCCTGGTTTTGGCTTGGAAGAGTTAATTGTCTTCCTAGTAGCTGGTACAGTGCTATGTTTTGGATTCAGTATGAGAAGAATGTTGATAACACACTGATGTTTTCAGTTGTTGCTAAGTAGTGTTTAGACTAAAGTCTAGGATTTTTCAGCTTCTCATGCCCAGCCAGCAAGAAGGCTGGAGGGGCACAAGAAGTTGGGAGGGGACACAGGCAGGGCAGCTGACCCAAACTGGCCAACGGGGTATCCCATACCATGGGATGCCATGCCCAGTATATAAACTGCGGGGAGTGGGGCTGGGGGGATTGCTGCTTAGTTACCAGCTGGGGTTAAACCACAACAGCACCCTACCCCACTGCTGGTGTGCTACGAGAAGGGCTGCAAATGCTGGAATTCATCCTGGGCTGCATTGAGAGATGCATGCTTTTAAGGACCAAAGGGGTTGGAATAGGTTCTTGACCCCTTACTGGTTCTGGGTTGTAACAGGACTCTGCAGAAAGATGCGGTCTTGGCACTTGTCCCCTGAATCAAAGTTGTTCCAGGTGTGAAGCTGTTCTCCTGGAGACCAGGGCTATGCTATGTCTGGTAATAAATTTGTTTACTTTACTTGTGAAGTGGCAGTTTTCAGTCCAGCGAGCATTAACGCTGAGTGACATTGTGCGTATGTATTCAAATCTATAATCGCAGTGCATTCTTGCAATGCCTCTCTAGGAATAGTTTTCATGTGTAATCAGATGAGGCATATGTCAGGAAGATGACAATGGAGTCCTATGATGTCTTATATATGTTTTTAATAAAATATCAGAGGGTTTAATTTTGTTGCTGTTATAAGTCTCAGAGTGTGAGGCATTCTTCTGTTTTTCCTGATAAAGAGGTGGTTCACAGTCTCTGCGTTATACAGGCTACTACGATTTTGGATGCAACCTCTCTACACTTAGGCTTTGCCAGTGGCTCATCTACTAATAGGTAGAGTTTGGCATCCGAAGCCTTAGGTACCCTTCTGCTCCACTTCGTCTATGCCATGTGTGTGCACATGTGCGTGTACGAGAGATGGGGAGGGAAACACACTGCAATGAAAGGTGAAGGCTCTACTGTGATGAGTGAGGTGAGCAAACCAAGCGGGCTTTAGGGAAAGCACAGATTTCACCGAAACACGTATGCTTTCCAGCCTCTTCATTTTTCCAGACAAGTGTTATTTTTCAGTATTTTATTGTGCCAGCAATAGGAGAAATCTTGTAATAAAATCATATCACTGTTTCATCCAAGGCAAGTTTAGATGTTATCACAGTGATATACTTTGTCATAGATTTATTATTAAGTTGTCTCATAATGTAGTTGAATAGAGTTATAACAATTGTACTCTAACAAAGTTTTAATACAAGATTGTGAAATCCTACCATGAAGTAGATTTCTACAATGACAGACTGTTATTACCTGCAAACTTCCAATGACAAATCAGATGACTTAATGCAAAAATGCAATTTAACAGCATTTGTTATTATCTGTACAGCTTTATTATTGTCTTTTTATTATATTCATAATCTGAAAATAATGTAAAACAGATATATGGCTGATCATGTAATGACCAATGGCATATTGTATCTTGTTTAGTAGGTGGCTGTCCTCCTGTCTTATTTGGGAATATATAGTTTAACAAGATACTTGCCATCATTTTCTTAACAGGGATAATAAACAGAACAATTCTGCATAAAAGCTCATATCAGCTTCTTTCATGCCTTTTCTTTTCAGAAGGCTGCCTAAGGGTTTAAGCAATTTAGTTGTCTGACCCGCATCCTTTCTCTGCAGTCTGCAGTTCTTTTGTTTAACATTAGTATGTGGGCAAACAGCATTCAGAGCTGTGCAGAGCTTATCAGCCTGTGCTCAGTCGACCAGAACCCCATTCTGTGTATCTAAGAGGGGCCACGTTTAATGCTTCACAGTAGGAGCATCTGCAGTTTCCAAAAATGACTTGTTTATCAGATAAACTCTGTCCTTGCACTGACACATAGTGGCTCTTCAATATCATGCCCTCCTGTATGAGAACTGAGCAAAACAGGGTATGCGCAATGAATAACAAGTGAAATTTATGCACATGGTATGGTGACATAGGTACCCTATAACACCAGGCAGAGTTTGTCTGCACACGCTCAATAATTACACCGGGAAACTTCCTCATTACCTTCTGAAAATGTTTTAGTTACTCATTCTCAAGATATTTAGAGCACATGCACTGAAGTCAGTAAATGTTAATTAATTTACTTATTTTGCTTGGAATTTAATTAGAAGTAGCACAAGGGGCCTGACTTCTACGGCACAGGCAGAGAGACTCGGAGCAAAGCCTGATGCTGAGGTCTGTGCTGTGTCTGTAGGTGTGGCAGCCTCTGACGGCGTAGTGGGGACTCTCTCACTTTTGAGATGCTGTGTTACCAAAGTATTCCTCCACAGCTCTGTAATTCAATTTTTACAAGCTATATCTGCTCTACACCGATTTTTTTTCAGGAGACCAATTAGACCCCCGGGCACTAAAACCATGAATATATTCTTTTAGAATCATGAATTTTGAGTTTAAAATAAAGGCCTCACTAAATATTTTAGATACCATAGAGGTTAGCCAGTAGTTTAGAAATAAAATGTTTATTAAAATATCATTATTTAAAACCAGGTAGAAGCAGCAGCTTAGAGGTGGTGTTTGAGGCTCAAGATTCAGTGAGAGCGAAATGCTCTTTTCAGGCAAAGTGCAGCTGGTCTCTCAAATTCTCCATCCGACTGAATGAAGGAAATCTTATAAGACGAACTGGCTTTGCAAGATTTCTGGACTGCTCTGGAGCCTTTCCAGAACATGTTGTTGGAAATACTATTTGACCGCTCACAGAAAGGGTAGGTAGATGGGGTAAGAACCAGAGCTTTGGATCCAAACCAATGCCATCTCCCTGCAATTCAGGCAAACCTGTATTCTAGAATGATACCCTTGACTAATTATAATGATTTTATTATATGAAATTGATGTTACATTGCAAATGGCAATGGCCCAGAAGGAGCCTGATAAAATTAACTTCCTCATCTGAACAATTAAGATTTTCAGTATAAAGATGAGAATACAGTGAATCTGTCATCTGTTACACTTTCTCTGCATACAATGGCTCAATGCTGAAACGGTATGCTGGGAACAGAGGCTTACACCAGGCTTTCACCTTTCTTTCCCTCCCCTCCTCCTCCTCCATCAGTATATGCTGGCTGGTCAACTAGTCAGAGAAAAATTGTTAATGAGGGTTAAATGGAAGTTATCTATTAAATGTCATTCTAGGATCAAGACAACGGAGCTTTATTTTGAATGATGCCCATATTTTTTCTCTCCTTTATTTTCCCACCTTCTCCCTCCCCCACCTGAAAGAAAATATCCAGTGGATGCCTGGCAGCATCCTCTGATTGCTCGCTGTTTTCTTGACACTAAATCTACTGTGTCATATTCCTTGCATGGGCTGCAGATTTTGGCCTTTTCACCTGCTGTTTTGGTTGGCTTTAGATGCAAAGAGAAGAATATGAAAAGGAGAGGGGGAGGGAGGGAAGTTGGGAATGCTGGAGCAAAAAAAAAAAAAAAAAAAAAGGCAAATGTTTTTAGCGCCTTCATCTAGACATGTGTCCCCTCACTCTGTGACATGGCTGCTCCAATGTTGCCATGGTGAGGATTTCTAATCATCCCTACACATGACAGGCTCCTATTTGTCTGCACTCCCTTGGGTGTAAATTTCTAGGCTTAAAAAAAAAAATCCATGTGAGCGTATCATCCGCTGTGCAGATGTTTCACTGCTTTAGAATATCAGGCAGCTGCTTGTGCCACCGTCGACAGCTAATTGGAGACTGCATCGCAGGAACAGAGGCGTAATTATGGCATAAATACACATCCTCTGGTGCATCATTGTATCTCTATTAACAGAAAATTTTAAACAGTGTTCAGAGTGTAATTAGTGTAGTTGATAAAGTTGTAAAACATGTAAATAAGGGAAATAGCAGGTACGTGGCCAATCCACTACCCAGCACTAGGGGATGCAGATTATTGCCTATTTAGAAATAATTAGCAAAGCTGCATTAGCAAAGCCTGTGTCCAACAGAAGCAATGCAAACATTTATTCTGGTAACAGCTCTTTCTGTGCTAGCCATGAAAATCTACTAATATTGGTAATTTAGCCCTCATTACCAGAGGATAAAGCATGAAAAGAGCTCAGACATGAAATATGACAAGTAATATTAATTTTTATTCCAGAGGAAAGGATGCTTTCTTGGGTTGCATGCTGATTTCTCGGCAGGGTCTCTGTAGTGTGTGAGCGAGCTGGTGGTTGAGGCTGCGGCTCCGGAGCTGGCTCCCCGCTGGAGGTATACCCCGGGGTACCCCTGACACGAGCTGATGAGGCATGCTGTGGTTAGAGCCCAGCCAAACCGCGGGTCACAGTTCAAAACGAGCGCTCAGGCATTAAACTTCTCTCCTTATAGACTCCAGCCTTTAATTTTGTCCTCGGCCTCGCTCCTCGCCACCCCCAAATGATTTTGCCAAATCACCTGCTCTGCCCCCAGCTGTCCTCCCCAAAATGCGTAACACGCAGCTGTGCTGGGCGAGCAGAGCTCTGAATCGGCGCGCACGCTGCTACTCCTCAATTTTGTCTTGTGCCCTGGATGAGAAATGATGGCTTCACCCTCACTGTTTATGTTTTAGATTATGTTACGTGAAGAACATTACCCCGTGACCATAAAAATAAATGCCAAAATTTTGACTTTGCTTTACAGATGTATTTTCTAATGAAGAAAAATGTGAAAGCCTGGCTGGCACAGGAGGCATAGATCATTTTTTAAAAACAAGAGGATGAGAAGGGCTGAATGTTCTGGAAAGGGAAGGAAAAAAATTGGGTTTTTTGCAACATCTCTGATTTCTTCTTTTTTTCTTTCTACTGGGTGCAGAAACAGAATGAATAAAAACTCCAGCTTATAGTGTCAGCTAAGTTCTGCTGCATCCTTAATAAGCGTGCACGTGTGTGTTTATGAGAGAGGGGAAAGGGGGAACAGGAGAATTCTGCTTGACAAGTGCCAGTGTTTTAAAAAGAAGTCTAAGAAAGATGTTATCTCTGGCTCAGGCAAATAAATTTCCCCACTTAGCCAGTGTTTCCTGAACATTTTCAGGATTCAGCTCTCACCACAGACTGCATAAAATCCTGCCAAATAAGGGCTGGATTTCATGTAATACAATGCTTAAAAAAGAGAGAAAGAAAGAAGAGGGGGGAAAAGGTAGACATGAAAAGAAGCCGGACAAGCTACTGTCTGAAGTATTAAAATGTAAAATAAGCTTTAGAGCTGTAGCAGGGGGAAAAGCCTTTTACAGAACCAAAGTGAACACTGTGTATATTTTATCACCTGCAATGACGTGAAAATTGTGAAAACACTGAACTTGTTGATTGAAGGGGGGGGGGTTCCACACTTTGGTGGAGGTTCAGTACTCATCCCACCACCCTGTTTAGATAAAAAACAAAACTAGAGAGGAAAGCTCAGTCAGGTTTTTGCCTGTGGTAGAGCCAAAAGCACAAAAAAGCTCAGACAATACCCACCTCATCTGCTCTAATGTGAGCATCCCATCGAGATCTAGCATGCCAATTTTTATAGCCTTAGCATATATTTGCTGTGCTTAAGATTTATGTAGCTATATGCAGATGTGCATTCCTCTGGCATGCAATAAGTACATAGTTTATGCATATATACACTTTATGGGTAAGCTGTCTGTATGTGTTCAGGATGCCTCGTTAGAAGCACTGGTACCGTGCTGCTCCCGTGGAGTTCAGTGAGGTTGTTACCACGGACTTCCCTGGAAGAAGAGCTGGGCCAGTTTCTGCTGTTTTTCATAATGCTAGCACTGTGTGGCTCTGTGTGAGTCCTGCAGCATATTTGTAGGGCTATATTCATGTACAGATGATGTTGCAGTGTTTCTATGTGCCTGTGTAAGTGTGTGCGTGTGGGCACTATTGTGGATATTTGGATATGTGTGTATATATCTGCATGTGATTATGAATGCTTAATATTAATAAATTTCCTTGATAATGTGACGGATTAGGAAAACCTGCCACTCAGTCTGCATGTCAACATGTATTCATATATGTATAATGCATACATATATAGATATACACACTTACATAAAAGAGATATTTTTAATTTATATGCTGAGTTAAGGTTTCCCAAAAAAAAGAAAGCAAACCTTTCCAACTCCCCCCCCCCCCCCGCCGCACCCTCACCCCCATTATTTATCACAGTGTATTGCTTGGATGTATTTTTCCAGGGCCAGATACTTTGCTGAGCCCCCTAGACTGCCTTCAGAAGTCTTTTATTGCCCATCCACTAGAAAGGGGGAAAAACGCTGTTCTGCATCAGGAGCAGCCATCTCTTTTCCCTCTTCCCTCTTTCCTTTCAAATTACATAAGTAAAGCGCATGTTGTTGGCAAGCCTGAACAAATTACAGTATTACGGGCAGATCAGGAGGACGGTCTGAAGACTGGGTGTGTAGGGAGAGGTGTTCGGAGACGGACAGAGTTAGGCTTCTCTAAGTACAATACGCACAAGGGGGTCCTGAAATGGTTTTAGGCAGATTAGAAGTAGTTCGTTACAGGGTGACAGGGTCATCGCTCATTCTTTGCTATAGAAAATGACCTGACAGGTCATTGGCAGCTGGAAGTAATTTCAGTATTTGCTGTTTTTTCCTCAATTTAAAAACTTATGTGCTGTTGTTTGATATTAATAAACAGGTTTTAATGTTTCGGTGACCTTTTTAATGGGATGAGCACTATAATACCAGTTTGAAATACAAACATATTAATTTATATATTCTGACTAAATCAGTTTAAGATCACATTTAATATAGTTCCTATGGGCCAAATTTAGTCCTGTGTAAATTAGTTTAGGTCCATTAAAGTTAATGTGAGTTGTTATCTGTCACACTAAGCTAGTATGAAAAATGAATGCTAGCATATATGGCATTTCTTTTGCACCAAACAATGTGTGTACTGTGACAGAAAAAGTCATATTTCTCCATTTTTATCTTTGTAGGAATGTGTACCACGGCAACTCTGTGGGTTTTGACTGAGGAATAGAAGGGGTACCCATTGCAATGTATTGCTTGCTTTCTGCATTGTAGGGGAGACCTGAAGTGGTTAAATTAGGGGTGCAAAGCAGCAGGGGTTGGTTAAACAAACTAGTTTGTACAGATGATGATGAATTTGGTGAACTAATTGGGCCAGAAGGAAATTAAAATCAGAGATGGGTCTGGAGGCAGAAGAAATTAGGATCTTGCAGGTGGTAGGTGCTTTCCTGAAGAATTACAACCACTTCATAGGTGTGAAGACTACAATAGCATTGACCCAAAACCCATCAAGTTTGGAGATATGCCATTTGGTGAAAAAATAGTAGCACAAGAGAGGGTGGATGGGAAAAGCAATGTGAGAAAGTGGTTGTGCTACTGTACATCTCATAACCACTCACCTCTCATTTTCTGCTCATTTATACTATTTCTGTGTTGTTGGCTCTAGGTGGGCATGGAAATGAAATGTTTTAACCATGTTGTGTCTTAAAAATAAAGAGGATAATGAGTTGAAACTTATGATCAATTTTCCTTTGAAGCTATTTGACTTCTTCTCTCAGCTCTTTCCCTGCATATACTTCTACATATATTTTCAAAGGGGGAAGCACCTCAGGGAAGAGAATGAGCAGCAGGAGGGGCTGTGGCTCACAGCAGCTATGATGCCATTAGCAAGTAATGTAGCCCAGTAAGAATAGATGTGTAGAGTGACACTGTTGATGCTGAAGACCCGACTTTCTGCAGTGTATGCCCTGCAAGTTTTTACTATGTGCTACTTATCATCTGCTCTCATGAACCGAACATCCAGTAAGAGTTGGAGCAGATAGGTGTGTGCTGCCAGTTTACTTGGAAAGCAGCACAGGCACTCTCAGACCGCTCCGTGATGAAAACCAAAATGCAATAAGTGGAGAAGTCAGGAGATTCACTTCAGAAGCACATTTCTGCTCTCAACTAAACCATTGGTATGGATGTACCCCATGTCTGGAGGTCTCTGTTCCTTGTCGGCTCTAATACGTTCACTGGGCTTCAGCAAATGTAATGCTTTCTGGCCTCTGGATTATTGCTGTGTCCAGGAGTATGATTCCTTGGTCAACAGTTTGTGCTTAGCTACCCTGGTAAGGGCAGATGAGCCACTGTACAAACTTTTGGGAGGAATTCAAACCATTCGTGATCCTGAATAGACAAGTTTCTGTCTTGGTTTCACCTTGGTGTCCTGATATGTAAAATAAGGATAAAGCAATGAAAATGGCATAAATAAGAATTATGTTTTCCTGAAATATTATTGGGAAGAACACTTTTCTATATATATTTAAGGCAACTCAGCAAACACTGAACGTGGGAAAACCAAGTTTTGTAAGAAATTAGTCCTGATATCCTTCACTAAAGAGAAGGCAACTTTGTTCAGCATGGATAAGGAGCACGCCACCAGGGAAAAACAGGGCACTGAAGCACTCAGTTGTAGTAGCAAGGTCAGTGGTTCAGTCACACACGGGCTCTAGAGCATTTGTTACTGTTATTAAAATGGTACGTTCCTCCCACATTGACGGGTTTGCTTACTAGCATAGGCAACATCAATATTAATTTTGTAAATGTTTATCTCATGTAATGTATACGATTAAGACTTGTTTGGATGTTTTGTGCTGATTAAACCGAGACCTTTCTATGCCAACAGCCCTGTGGCATTGAGTTACTGTGAGAAAAACAATGTATGACAATATTAAGGGAACACAGCTGAACATAAATACTTTCTCTAGTGCGTTGGGTTTTCTCTATTTTTTTTTTCCTCTAATTTTGTTGCCACTGATAGACCCATATATAAAAACAGATTTGGATTATCAATTGTCAATAGTATATTTTCACTTACTGAGTCTGTAAGTGACATACCATTTATAACATCCTTGGAATAATGTCCATTTCTTTAAGTTACACATTCCATGAGGTGGTAGATGTTTCCCTCTTGTCTAGTAGCATTAAAATTGCACTTTTGGGCTCAAGTGACAAATGCTGTGAAATGCTCACTTTTAGTCAAGTTTCATTTTATCCTGAAAATAGCAGAAGAATTCACAGGTTCCTCAAAATATTAGCTCTTTTTAGGTGTCTTGGTAAATGAAAACTGCAGTTCTTGGACTGGGCTCACTCTTTGTAAA
Organism: Harpia harpyja; assembly: GCF_026419915.1. NCBI lineage: Eukaryota > Metazoa > Chordata > Aves > Accipitriformes > Accipitridae > Harpia > Harpia harpyja. The sequence continues at coordinate 15,782,027 of NC_068942.1, read as the reverse complement.
AGTGTCCATTGAAATTGATGAGAACTGACCTTGATTTCATGGCATAGTCATTACCCTCTGGTAATCTAGAGATGTGAAAGGATTTGGGAGGAAGAAAATATCTCCCACTTTTATACATGTCACACTGCTGCAGCATACATGAATCAGTAGCCAAGAAAAACATTTTTCTGCTTGCCTGCTGAAGTGATATAAATGAATTTGTTTTACCCCTTTTGCCAAACAAGTCATGAAGACTTATAACCATCAGCCATGATGAAGACCAATTGCTTTCAGATGCTCTTGAGTGTACGCAAACGTTTTGTTGTTCAAGTAAACCACTACTGTAATCTAATGCTTTGCATTTCCGAGCCCTTGCTTGCAGAGGAATGGGTTACTCCAGTTTGAGGAAAACTGTGCAATACTTACTGCATGGGACTGAAGTGGGATTTTTGAGTCCTACTCCTTAGTTTGACCTGTGGTCCGGGCCTTAATTTATTTGTCTGCAGGACTTGCACTTCTCAGATATTTAGTTTGTCAAGCATATTAAAATACTTAAACTTGAAGAGAAAGTATGACTGCAAATTCATTATTATTATTACTATTATTATTAAGGTTTCACAAAGTTAACTGTGACTTAATTTGGGAGGGTTTTATTGCTTTTATGGATCACATCTTTGTAAGTAAATTCTTGCTTTAAAATATGATGACACTTTTGATTTCTGTTTCACTCTTTAGTTACAAATGATACCAGCTCTTCTGCATTAGTTATGACCTTTAGAAAGATAACTGATGAACTTATTCATCTCAACACTTACTGTACATGTCAGGTTTTTATTTGCCCCTGTCTGTTCTGTATAAAAACACAGCACGTGAGTGTGTGTGAGCATTTGCAGCAACTGGACTTTTTTATTTAGTGATGTGGAGAAACTACCCGGCACTGTGGGTTTATGGGTAAAGAAAGAAAAACCGCAGGACCTGGTAATATCTCTAACACTTGCGAGCGTTACCACTGTGCGTGGGTAGGTATGAGTGCACTCTTTAATTTAAACTCACCAAATCGTTGATTTTAACCAGCTGCAAGAGCTCCTGTGTGACAGTCCTTCCATCAAAGTGCCAGGTGAGCAGCCGGTTGCAAGAAGCACACTGTGTGCTGTAACATGGGCAGACACAGCCGTATTTATGGAAGGGCTTTTCTAGAGCTGAAGCTGACTCTGGGATTACAGCTAGCGTTTTAAGGTGCATTGTAATAGAAACTGTAAGATCAGCAGAGTAAAATAAGTATGTCTCTTAAAATGCCTTTTCATGTTTACTATTCAGGGTGTTTTCCTTAGAGAGTTCGTATTAAACTTTGCCTGTAAAGAATTCAGACTTACCTAATGTTATAGCAGCTCCACTTTCAGAAAAGCTGTGCTGCGAGTGCTTGCAAAGGCGAGCTTGTTGCACCAGATGGCCTTTTCCTGTTCCTGAATATTTTCATGGGGTTTTGCACTATCAAAAGTAAAACCCTCTTATCAGCCACCAAAGGGCCCAGTATTATTTTGGCCATTATAACAGGTAGTCATATAATATAGTGTAACTAATATAAGGGAACTTTCACAGAGACCGAAATTTTACTGGGTGTTAGGCCAGGTGATTAAGGTTAGCTTGTGCCTGTTAGCACAGGTTTCGCTGTAACAGTAATCTAACTGTGATACAGTCCCTTTCATCTACGGGATCCCAGAGTGCTATGCAAACCTAGCAAATTTGTATGAAAAACTGTATGGTGATCACTTCATACATGCCTGGAGTGAAACGCAGCAGCTGTTCGACAGCATACAGTAATATCCCCAAACTCTTTAGAGCAGGCAGTGATGAATGCTAAAAAATCAAAGACAGATTTTTTCAAAACTGGGTTTATTAAAGTTAGCTGCTAAAATGCCTTTTTGGCAGCTAAATCCCAGTAGGTGGGCCTGGCTTTCACAGGTGAAGAGGGTTGGCATCTACCCTGAAATGCATAAGAGCTGCAGGAAGTTCAGTGTTTCAGAAAAAAACAGGATCCGGGCATCCTAAAATTCTGATCTCAACACTGCTAATAACCTTTAACATGACATAATATGCTTCATAAGATAATTCAAATAACACATTCTGAAAGTTTTAACCTTTGTGTGAAGTTAACATGTTCTTTCATACCTTCGTGGAGCTCTTATTAACACTGAAAGCAGCTTTGCCCCAGAAAGTACAGGAGCAACAAACCCCCCCTTGGAACATTGTTTCACGGGGCTCCCACTTTAAAGGAAGAAAGATAACGGGGAAGAAAAACATATTTTTCTCCCCAGATCAAATCACATTAGGGATTAATGACAGCATTTTGTTTGGTAGTTTGGTTTGATATTGATATGGAATACAGCATGAGGAAATAAAAGTCCGTGCTTGCTACCTATCCCCACCAGAGCAGGTGATTCCTTGGTTACCCGGTAAGCCCCATGGTCACACCATGCATGCAGCTCGCAGAACGGATGGGTCTGTTCTCTGGTCTTTCTGAGTGGTTTTGAACAAGCTGTCTCCAGTGTCCCAAGAAAATGCCATAGCCATAGGGATAGGTTATTTTCTCTCTACTGGTGACGTCCTGCTTTGAATCATAGAAGGAAAGAAATTGTTCACTTTATCAATCAGGCAGAGGAAGAAATTTAATACGGGACATGCTTTGTCTAGATGAAGGATTTCCACCACAGTATCCCCTTCCATTACAACACAGTTTTGTAAGTCTCATTTCTGAGACTCTCATTAAAAGTGCCTAAAAGCTAAGCATTTTGGAAATGTTCCATCAAACTTTTCTTTCCACTTGAAGCATTTTTGTCTAGTTAATTATTTCACCATTTTTAAAAAACTCTCTGTCATTTCTGTTTCAGCAGAAGAAATTCAGCAGTTCAGCCTAAAACCAGGAGTAATTCCAGTTGCCTCAACTAAAGGGAGAGCTGAACTCCCCCAGCCCCACACCTAGAAGTAGTACACCTTGGCAGGGTCCGGCTACTCCGGTTCTCAAGGAGTCGGAGCTCACCTGAGGGTGGGAGGACGTGCATGGACGAATACAGCTCTGGCGCGTAGGAAGAGAAAGGGAATGTACTGGACTGCCGGGAGCTATTCATCGTAAAGTTTAGTTGTCTCTGCCTGACTAATGATAACTAAGGGACAGAGTCTAATCTGAAATGTGCACTGGTGTGTGTCTTGAAAAATACACTAGAACGAAGGAGTGCATTTATCAATACATTCTTCACTGTTCACCCTACATTTGGTGCAGGTCCAGTTTACTTTGTGAAAAGATCTAACTAATAAAGATCTGAATATAATTAGTCTGGAATTAGTGAAATAGTTGCAAAGCAGGGCACCAGTTAATGGTATGGTTTACTGATTTTTCTTCCTGCGAAATCAATTTTGAGCTCTTCTTATTAACAAATTGTTCACTTGTAATCAACAATAACTAGTGCCGGCAGCACAGTAGTTGAAAGACTACTTTGCAGGCAAAAATCAGCTGTAAACATAAGAAATATTATAGCACTTTGATGTAAATAAAATGTTCCCTTAATAATTGATTAGTGGATGATGAGAGAAATACACCTTACATATTAAATGCTGACTGACATAGCAGGTAAGTTCACTACTGTGAATATATCATATATTACTTAATTTTTCAGTCAGCATCTTCAGAAAGAACTTTCTGTGTGCAAAAATAGTTAGTGATCCTCTATGAAACATTTTAATACAATATTTAATGGCAAAGGGAAGCAGCAAGTACCATTATGTGTATTTCTACATGTGTGTCTCAGTTTAGCTTTTTGTGAAGATTCAAATGTACAACATTCATAGCACTGTAAAATATTTTGTCGGGGACACACTTTAGCAAACATTTTGTCACCCAGAGATGCAGCTGTAATTCTTGGAGAATATTAACACACAGGCTTTATTCTCAAGCCTGGGAGAGTGTCATCCTGACCTCTGTTTACTGCTATTAAACATACAAGATTTACTTTGAAGCATTCATTTAAGGAAGTGAGTTATTATTCCTTTGCTTGACCTTAGCCTATGGTATATATATCATGCAGTTCCATAAGACCATCATGCACAAGAAAATTGGTCTACCAAAAGTTAAGTTAAAAACAATATTAAAATATTTTAAAAAGTGGGGATAGGCATTATTGCTTGTATGCTCATAGCCTGTCAGCTAAATAAGCATCTATATATGTTGAAAATATATATACTTAAAACTTGTCATTTTATATGTAGTAATCCCTAATACAAGTACCTTGACATGAATCCTGTTGTTGAAGTTAACGTTATGCGAGCTATTGCTTATATTTATTACTGGGAAAACAGTATTTTTAAAAGCGTATGAAAAAATAGTTTTCAAGCTGTTTCCTTAATGAACTGGAAATAGTAACCCTGTCAAATGTAATACAAAAATAGTGTTATAAGCCTATGGCATCTATTTATTACTGGAGAACAAAAGCCTTCATCCATTTCCTTTAGAGAATGACATTTTTGTAATTCGCTGCCCATTTCATTTGTTCTAAAAGGACTTCGTAGGTTGACAAATATCCCACAGAAATGGCTTCTGATGCTTGATAGGATAATGTGCAGCCCCTTAGGACAAGGGCAAAGGCAGCAAACTTATCATCCTTTAGTTTAGCTTAGCATGGGTCAGTAACAGCGCCAGGGGTGACAGAAGATGTTAAAGTGTGGGAAGCAAGAACTAAGAGCTGTAGGAGGGTAGTTTTTATAGTTTATCCTTTCTTTCACCATGACGCTGCAGAGACAGCTTGAATCACATTGCTGATTTGGTTCACTGCACGCCACACTAACTGCTCCAGTAGGAGGAAAAAAACCACTTACGGGTCATTTTCCCCAATAGTGTGTGACATTTCAGCACTTATCCCATAGGAGGAGGAAACACATGTTTAATATTTTAGCTTGAAGTTCATATTTTAAAGATGCATTATCACACTTGGAGGTCTGGTGTGATAAATTTGAAGATTGTTGTAGTTCTACCAAAGTGAGGATTTTGGAGGAGAAAGTGTTCTGCATGTTTAATTGTCCTCTACATTTTGTTCCGAATTTTTTTTCTCCGGCAAAGCAGGGTAAGAATGAGCATTTGGCTCCTGTGGAGCACACATTTTATAAACAACAAACTAGACTTTAAAACCGTGATGATGGCTTTCACTCATCAAGAGCTGAAAACCATTTTAGAAGTGTCATTTTAGAAATATGTTTAACAGAGTTAGGTCTTCCTCAATGGTAGATGATTACTCCTCAGTCATAGATCTTGTAAACTTTGGGCTGATCTAGCGAGACGTTCCACACAAAGATTTTCTGCTAAAGCCAATTGGAGTGACTGAACATAATGAGCAAAATCACGTCCCTGTTCTAAAATTTGCAGCTAGTCTTATACTAACTAGCCCAGCTACCCCTCCAAAACATTTTTCCACTGTCAGGTTCCTTAGTTTCTGTTCAGCACATTGGAGTAATAAAAATCATACTTATTTTTGTTCTCTGATTAAAAAAGTTTTCACAAACTGCATCCAAAAGCAATTATATTCATAAGGAAAATCTCATACTTCTGTAAATCAGTCCTGATTGTTTTGGATGAGGATGTATGGAATTATAAAGTACTGTGAACCCAAGTGGCTTGTGTTCAAACCAAAATTTCGTACTTTGGTTTGCAGACATTAGAAGAAAACTAATCTCAGCCAGTTTACTCACCAGTTCAAATATGCTTTACTAGAATGTTAAAAAAAAAAAAAAAGATAACTGTAACTAACCCTAACCAACATTTTACACATGGACACCTTTGGAGCTTTTATTCTGGGTAGTTTTTTTCAATTGCCCTTAAAGATCTTTTCAGAAATAACTTGAACCCTGAGGTTCTGTGTCATTTGAACCCTGGCATCCTGAGTGCCGAATGCCTGCACAGGCTGCAAACTCCCATCAAAATACCTGGAGCTCCTCCTGGAGCCGTGGGACTTGAGGTGTTCTTGAAAAGTCTGTTCTGATTAAATGCGGTTTAGGTTTGTAAGTACCAGCAACACCTCTGATAATGAGATGTAGGTTTCTAAACCACAAAGCAACTTCTGGAGATTTATATCAACTCTTTTTTTTTTTTTTTTAATGTCTCTAGAGGCTCCTTTTTGCTGAAGGGAAGAAGTTTTGAAAACTCATGCACTGGGGTGGGGGGAACCTGGTCTTTGATCATTTTCACAGAACTTCCACTGTTATGGAGCAAAATTGAGGTAACACTTTAACCTACACACCCAAGGTTCAGACTCTGGATTTGTGAATACTTTGTACAATTGTAATAAACCTTTCACACAAACAATGAAACATTTTTATATTTCTACTGCAAGAAATAAATTTCTTCAAAAGGTCTGCCAATAATCATTCTTTAAGTGTTACCCAGAGAGTACAGCTTGCAAACGCTCCTTGCCTGCACCAGACACACCCACTACATATTAATTACAGAAACTGTCTTCGCTGCAATAGCGATTCTGGTTGGATCAGACCTGTTTTACAAAGAAAGTGGAATAATTTGTTGGTGTAATGTATGATCTGAATTAATGTATTTTTAAGAATCAAATTATCCTGATGTGAGAGCCCCTAAAGGGACTGATAGAGTGGAGAAGGACTGAAAGTTTTGACATGGTTTAATGAGCTGTATGCTAACTCCACCTGAGTAATTAACAGTCTTGACAGTCCTTTTGAACAGTGATATTCTCTGTAAGGATGTTTAATGCTCTGAGTATCAGCAGTGCAAAAGCCAAGACAGAGGCAGATCTGACTAGGGATTTTTTTGTCAAAGGAGTTTTGACTATATATTTTTTTCTCTTATGAATCATTAAGGCCAATACTTTCAGAAGCAGTAGCTAATTTTTTAGTACTTCTATTTTTGAGTGCTCAGTTACACACTGCTTTTCCACATGCTGTAGAGATGTCAGCTTCCCATTCCTTAAAAATTAAAATATGGATGCAAAGTGACCCCATCCAACACAACCATGTGCAAACACTCTTCTGTGAGTAAAAGATAAATGATTCTGTGGCAAGCAATTTCAATTCATGCTTTGTTGTAATTGTTAATATGTGCTAACATGCATATCATCTTATAAATCATTCTTTTAGAATTAAAAGAAATTGTTTTGTACCCAGAAACAATGAGATGATAATATGATAAAAAGCAAACGCCACAGCACTATTAAATTTTTTTCTTAATCAAGCAATACCCCAAAATGGCAGAGCACAAATAATCTAGGGAGATTTCTAACAAATATCAAGCTTGTACAGACCATTAACAGCTGACCAATGTCACAGCCCAGGTCCCTCAAAATTGCCTGTCTTCTAGGTAGCGGAGTCCTGACCAATTCTTTTCCATGCCAACGAAAGGAGAGGCGAAGAAAGGAGGAGCCTGTCAGCTGCATAAGATATGGAGAGGAACATTAAGAAGTGCCTTTTATTTTTTTCTAGCCTTTATTTCTTTTATTTTTCTCTTTTTCCTTAATTTTTGTAAGCTAAAATTCTTGATCGTTTGTATTCATACATCATGTAAATCTGTACACATTGATGGCTGTAACTTTTCTGCTTAACAGATTTTACTCCTTACTATGCCTGTCACTGGTTTAAGCAATCTGTGTGTAATTGATTTCTTCAGTAAAACAGATAACATTTGCTTAAAGCTCCTCTGATGGCTTTACAGCCTCTACATTAGCAACAGCACTTCCATCTCCACTGGCATTCTAGTAAAATATAATTATTATATATCCATCACAGACAAAAAGATGAAAAAGTGAGTAGGGAGTGTCGGTGCTGTATTTTCCCTGAGTTCAGCACTGCCTGAGTGTCAGGTTGTTCAGCTCTTACTGTGGTCACACTAAATGACTGCTAACACTGTTCCTCTCCCTGGCCCCATGCCATGTAGTTTTCTATTCACTGATTTAATACCAGAACCAATGATATTTCTGACGCAGAAATAAATAGGGCTTTAATTGCCTTGCAGGTAAATTGACTGATTTTTAACTTCAGCAGAAACTTTTCTCCAACCACAAATAAATAAATAAAACAGGATTTATTTTGTACAATGTAAAATAATGACTTTTACATGTTCTACTTCAGATAATTAAAACAAAACAAAATACAAAACCATTCCTCAGGACAAAATGTTTTTGCCTGGAAAGGACATAAGAAAGGGAAGAGAAGGCAGATGCATGGCGGAACTTAATTGTACCATACAGAGAAGACTCAAGGGACTGCAATGTGGCCTCTCTCCTCTTCTCTCCAGCGTTCTGTGGATTGCAATTACGCATCAGTGTACTGGACAGTGGATGTTTCCTACTGAGAAAGGAAAGGCTGCACACAAGAATTTTTAAGTGGTTTTATTATTATATCCAAAGTAATCCCTACAGACAGATTTCTAAAACAATGAACTTCCTCAATTTAGCACATATGAAGAAATAATATTTCCACCTTCCAAGGATAAGCAGACATGTGTGAGGGATTTCTCTGACAAGACGGGTCAGGTTGTAACAGACTGTGCACAAACTGCATTCTCTTTGCTTGCAATCTACTAGATTTCAAAGAGGGGAAAAGTAGATTTTTGCCCCCCTTTCCTTGAAAATCAGAAGTGAGGAGAAGCCTTCCTGTCTGATCCTCTTTCTGACCCTAAATAATGAACATACTCTTGATGAGTGAAGGTCACTCTCATCAGCCACAGAATAAAAAGCTCTTGAAAAGTAATACCGCTCCACCTGAGCTGAATCCAGGAAAGCACAGAAATGCATGCTTAACTTGGATGTACTCCTCATGGGTATAAATGATTTCCTGGATTGGGGCTAGAGTGCTCAACACCGTACAAGGTCTATCCCCAGGTGAATACCCTGGGGGCGATCACCTGAAACTAATTCTGCTGTATAGCCCATTACCAGCATCTCAGTGTGTTCCAGCTGCTGGGTGCGCCCAGCCTGGGTTCTCCCCCCACTCACCCCGGGCATATGCCCATAGGGCGGTGATGAAGGTAGGTAGGAGGCAGTTGCTCTGTGTGTGTGTGTGTATACTATGCCAAGAATAAATATTTGCAGCTTGGGGAGTATCCTGCAGAAACACCTTCACTTCTCCTCCTGCTTTCCCTTTGTTTTTACTTTTTAAATTTGAGCTTTCTCTTCTTGTGTGTGTTTTAAATGAGAGAAAACTGTGTGTTGCAAGCCCACAAAGTGATTATTTCTCAAATCCAGGATGTCAGGGGAGAGTGAGGGTTCTAAGCAAGCTGAATAAATTGAATATGCAGAATGTTAAAACAAAAAATGGTGTGTTTCATATTGATGTGGCAAAACCGGTCTGGAAAATTTAGATCCCAGCTGAGATCTGACTCTCATGTGTGTCTTGTAGATGCACTTTAAGGCAGAGCTACATTTCATTTTCATAGAAAAATATGTCTGATAAAAACACTTGGAAAAGTCACTGGGCTGGGAAGTGGAGGATGGAGCTAGTCCAGCATGTAATATTTTAGATTTTGTTTCTTGCTTAATTATTTAACTGTTCATTCACAAAGCTATAGGCTGGTTAAAACATTAATACTTACACTTTAAATAGTAAATTTTTGTCTTTCACTGAAAACATGACTGATGTGGTTTGGTGTGATACAATTTTACATCCCAAACAACTTCTTAGGGAAATGCTATAGGCTGGTTTAAAATGGCAGTACTGAGGGTGTTTTTTTTTCCCTTCAGCTTGCAGAAGGTGCTAAAACAGTGATCCTCAGCTGTGAGGATCTCAAAACCTCTTGCTCAGAATTAAGATTCATGGCAGTTTAGTGAGAGCAGAAAAGATCTCTGTGTGAGAGGCAGCTGATATTTTTCTCCCACCATAAATCTTGATTTCAAAACTCTGATTTCAGAAGTGGGAAAACTGAAGCCCAAAGAGCTTAAGGGGAAAACTTAAAAGCACTTATTTGGCCTAGATTCAACAGTGTTAAACTAGCTTAGTTACTTGGGCACCTAAATACCACCAACTCTCAAAAACTTTCATATTATGAGCTCTCAAAAATTAGAATATGCAGATTTGATCATATTGCCCCTTTGGCAAGGAGGATTCAGGCTGAAAGTATGTGAGGGGGAGAAGATGGCCAAGATCTGATCTGAATGCATCAGTGTAACTAAAGACGCATTTTAAAACTGATTTAATTATATCAGCTAAAAAACTTGGCACAGTCCGTTTCAATTCATCTTGCTTCTATTGATTTAGCTAGAAACTGTAGTCTTAAAGTGTATGGAGCTGTTTGGTGTGGAACCTGCCTGACTTCTCCCTGATTTTTAACAGATTGCAGAAATGATGCCTCCTGGACCACTGTTGGCATTGCCCAAGGAGCCAGGCAAGGCTTCCCTCTGCCTCCTTCTCCTTCTGCCTGAAATATATGTAGTGTTGGACTTGCCGTCACTTTATGGTTATGTCAGCAGTCCTGAGACAGCAGCAAGCAAGGCGGTGATCTCCTTTCTCTCCAGCATAGGAAAGGAGAATAGAGAGCCTTTACTGCAGATCCCACATATCAGACCTCATTATTGCAGCTGCCAAAGCATGGCCAAAATGTTTACTTATAAAAATAAAGGGTGCACCTACTGCTTGGGGATCGCCGAGCCACACTGCGGAGCAATACAGTCCCTCTGGATAGCATCTGGTCCTTGTGTTTGTTTGGTCCTGCTCCGTGTCCTCATCTGCCGTGCATGTGTCTACCACTCACTCACATGCCTTAACATTAGCCAGCAACAGCATTCCCAAACAGAATGCTGCAGCTGAGGGCCCTATGGGATGAAAGTGTGGGCCCTGTCTAACCTCTGTCACAGGTTTCTCGTCCTTGCTCTACATGTTTTAAAGGGTGTGAGTAGAAGGTGTGAATACAAGTGATGGATTCTTAAGGATGATGGATTGTAGTTTACATTGCCCATCATAAACTAAGAACCCTATTTATAGTGAGGGTAAAATTGCAGTATCATATCTGAAAGTAACCTGGCACTATGACCACAGAAACACTTTTTAAACTGTTTAAAATAGTTTTATTCTCCCTGTTAAGACTGCCTAGGCTGGAACAATCAATGTGTACTCTAATCCACAGAGCCAATTTTGTAATGGATAGCTGCTATCACATTTTTTACTCCTATCCCTAAATGGCTTACACAAATCGTAGCTGAGGAAAGACATTCTGTGTATGTTAACTTGCACCTGATTCTCACTGCTAAAGAAACACCTTTACTAAAATTCATGGAGCAAAGCTGTCTCACTGCCTCTGGCTCCCTGCACCAGCAAGAGCTGTCGCTTTCCTTTTCAAAGATGGGGAAAGAGGCCAAAATATACATGACAGCTCGTTTAAATGGGACTTCAGATATGTTTAAGGTCATATTCTCCATTTTGATGGAGTTTTGTTCATTTCAAAATTTATTAAAATTCTGAGGCTTCAGCATTTAATTGCTAAATTCTTTCATGAGCCTAGAATTGCTCCAGAAACAGATGTTTAACCTCTCCCTCCTCATTGAGACATTGAAGAAACATATTTTCTTAGAGCAGGAGTTTTATCAATCTGTGCAAGAGTCAAAAATGTAGATACTGATGTTCAAGCCAAGTTCTTCCAGAGGGCCTGTAGGCAGTGAGCACTTGCTAGTGGAGAACCAGTACAGTAAATAAAAGTGCTTAAAGTCTGGATGCTGTGAGGCTCATTTCCTTTTTGGAAACACAGCTGGGAGCTTCCATGAGATACCCCAACTAGTAATGGCTCTTTCCCCTTTTCCACTACCTTTTAGGATTAAGTTATTCCAGGTGTCTCTTATCTCTTTCATCTCCTTTGTCCTCTCCAGGAATTAAAATAGGAAGCATAGAGCTATTCATCATTCTCATACCTAAATGATAGAGGAAATTATGCAGCAGAATCATTAGGAAGAAATTTTATTTCTGTGGGTTTTTTTCCAAGAGAAAAATGTCTGATACCTTTATTCTATCTAATTTTTTAATTTAGCAAGGAACTTTTTATTTGTTACATATTTCCCTAACCAAGCCCTGAGTAATGCCTGTGATACTAGAACCTGTTGCTAATGTTTCCTTGTCCTCCCTTGTGTCACAACGCTTATTATCACCATTCACTCTTCAATTCCTCTCACCTGTTATATCATGTTTTTTCAAAGCAGGTACTAACACGTAATGTGTTTTTTTGGTGTCTCATCAAATTGGGCACTTAAGCTTAGATAGGAAAGGAATATTAATATGAAATAACAATAAGAGAAGTTTGAAGTTTGGCGGTTCAGCCACTTTTGTATTATCCCCATGGGGAGAGAAAAAAAAGCCACAACTAGATTTTTTTTTTACTATGTTGTTCAGAGAAGTTGAGGGAATGAGGATTACTTTTTAATCTTCTCATAAATCCAAAATGGCTGAAGGAATTTTGCTCAAACTTTTTAAAAAATCACTTTGGGAACAAGTCAAAGTATGCTTTTTAATAGTAACCATGTAATTTACTGTAAAGAGGTTGACAACTGAATTGAGAAGTGGAATTAAATTTAAAAATGTGTTCGAGTGTGCTATCCTTCTCTGCAATGGCAAGAAATTTTTTCATAGCATATGTCCAATCTTTCACTTAAAAAGGCAACTAGTGTCGAACCTGCTATTTTCTTGATGAATGAAAACAGTTTTCTGCTGTTGAACTGATAATAGGCTTTTATTATACTAACATGAAGACATCTTCACCAAATCTATCAAGAATCCAGCGTGTAAGTAGAGTATACAAGCTATCTACTGGCACTTTTCCCAGGAAACTGATTTATCTTTTCAGCAACAAATAGCTACTGCTACTGCTTAATCGGGCAGTATTTGTGAAATGTCATTTTAATGGGGACACATTTGGTCAGTGTCAAGTGACTTAAGTGATGTTTTAAGTATGAAATTCCATGCTGAGATTCCCACTGATCACTAAAAAAGTGTGACATTTCAGCTCTGGCATTTCAAGATGGAAACTAATATTTAAGTGTACGATGGACTCAACCATGCATAGGTGCATCAGTACTCATTTGGCCTGCCTATACAGTTTCTAGCTTCTGTAAAAACTAGGGGAAAAAATGTCTTCTGTTCCATAACTGTAAAAACAAAGATGAAATCATCAAGGCTGGTTAAAACTTACACTCTGAGTGTACATTAAAGTTGATTAGAAGCTTTCCGAGGCAGGTACTACGTCTGAGGTGGGAGGTGATAACAAATGACTAAGCACTGCTCTGCACCTATGGTCTCTCTGGGATTAGCTGTGGTCCCCAGTGCTCTGCCTCATGAGCACTGGGCTGCAGCATTAGTAGTGCCCATGAGGCTGCAGCATTAGTGCCCGTTAGGCTGCATGAGGTAGGTACTAGGGTCAGGTAAGTAAAACAGACTGAACTGGTCACGCAGACGCGACTTCTGGGCAGAGGCTTTTACAGTTGCTTCTTGTACAGAATGAAGGAAATGTAAATTACCCCATCCTAATTTACTTGAGGCAAGTGAAACAGGAAATAAACCTGAGGGTATGTGATGAGATCTTGTAAGACAGTACTCTCTTGCACAGAGGGAGAAGAAAATTCACTCTATTGCAGGCCTCCTCAAAGCCATATTCAACAGTACCACTTTACATCTTTCTGCAACAGAAGACTTTATATTCCATGACGTATTGCAGTTCTAGTTGATACTGAAGGGCTGGAGTTAAGGTTGTTGTAAGGAACTTTCATGATTTTTTCTAACACTTTGATTCCACAAAGGATCAATATCTTTATCATAACCACCTCCTTAAAGGCCAGAAAATACATTTTATACTCATCAACTTAATCATGTCATGGAAAAAATTCAGGAAGCTGTTTATGCAGGGAGTTAGAGTTAGACACACAAAACTGTGATACTTAGACATTGTTTTTTCAAAAAAGTAGATGTGTGTTATTATTTTACTAAAAATATACATGATTAAAATATGCTAGGGTTTTGCTCTTTTTTAAAATTTCTCTTAAGGCAGCAGTATTCTACAAAGATGTCATCAATAACACTGAGTGTTATTGAATAATTCTATAAAATTTGTGACATAGAGTATCTCAATAGAATATTTCATGCTTTGTGTTTTCTCTGCTTCTAATACTCTCAGGTGTACTTGTTAAGATGAATGAAGCCTAATCTTCTAAGTGTTTAGGCTAATGCCACTACCGTATTTTCCATTGTGACAATAGAACTAGTAACACAAACAAAAATATTGCTGAACATCAGATCATGAGGCAGAATCCTAATGTTGTGAGCTTATACACTAACGTGATAGAAATATAATACTACAGAAACTGTGAACATATTGAAATAAAAACAAATTGCATCCTCATCTTCTTGTTTTAGGACTTCCTGAGAAGACCCTGTTAAAGTAAAGAGGCCTCCCATGACACTAAAATTGATATCCCTTTTAAAGCTCTTTGTTAGTGTTAGTGTGTGTAAGAAAACATCTTGACCACAGATGACAATCAAGTCCATAGTATTCAATCTGAATTCTTTGTGTAGGAAGATGTGTATTTTACGTAGGCATGTTAAATAAGCTGAAGTATAAACAAATATGGTTATAATTTTTAATGAGACTTTCCTGGGTGAGAGGAGTTGGTTTAATAGCCTAGAGCTATGAAATGAGGTCCTTTCACGCTGTTTTTAAGAATGCAGCTTGTGTACTCCTGCATTTGCTTGATTTCTGTTGATTTTAAATTGATTTAATTCCTGAGAAGAGGAGAATGGAAGAGTTTGTTTTTTCTGATGTTTAACCACCAACCGATCAGCCTCATTTTGATCCCTGGGAAAATCATGGATCAAGTTCTCTTAGAACACTTTTCTAGGCCCATGAAGGAGAAGGTGGTGACTGAGAATAGTCCTCATGGATTTACCCAGGGTAAATCAGCTCCCACCTCCTTGATTGCCTTCTAAAATGAAATGACTAGATCTGTGGATGACAGAAGAGTGGTGGGTGTCATCCATCTTTGCTTTACCAAAGCTTTCACCACACTATCCCACAGCATCCTTGTATCTAAACTGGGACATTCTGGTCTAGATGGATGAACTATGAGGTGTATGGAAAACAGTCTGTACCGCTGGGCTCCCAGTACACAGGTGGAGTTCCTCAGGCGTCTGTCCCGGGATCTGTCCTGTTTATGTTTTTATCAGTGACCTGGAGGCAGAATGACAGGCTGTTCACTCGCATCAAGCCTGCAGACAGAAGCAAACTGGGGTACGAGTTGATCTCCTCAGGAGCAAGGAGCCTTTGAATAAATAGGCTGGTGGTAACCTCATGAATTCAACAAGGGCACATCTGGCACTGTAGAACTGCCTGCGGTGCTACATGCTGGGGACTGGCATGCTGGGAAGGTGGTTTTAGGTGAGGGAGGTTTTGTGTGGATATATGGAATCTCTCTTGTCATGACGATGATTGAGCAGTGGAGCAGGCTGCCTGGGGAAGTTGTGGAATCTCTGCCCTTGAAGCTTTTCAAGACCCAAAGAAACAAAGTATTGACCAACGTGGTCTATATTCAGTGTTGACTATACTTTGAGCAGTGGGATGGACTAGGTGACCTCCCCAAGGTCTGTTCCAGCATGTATTGCTCAATGCTTCTAATGATGGAAATTACAGATTTATCATCTTTGGTACTGGTGTTTTGAGTTGTTTTCTTTTTACATTCATGTTTTTCCTCTAATAAGCCGAGATGGAAATGGTGACTCTTGTAGCAGTAGATGTCTGGGAGGGAAAAGCTTTGCATCTGGAATGGTTGTAAGAGTACAAAATCTAATTATTATGAACTGTTTATGAAAAATCTGGTCTGGAAATAGAATAAGATTCTAACCCCCTGCTTAAGACTTTGTTGATATCCCAATGACAGTTGAAAAGACTTTTGATTGCTATTTGTTGCAATATTTGAATCCCATGTTTTAGGCTTAAGCAGGTGGCCTGAAAGAGTGAGGAAATAATTTCTTAAGAAGAAAAATTTGGTTTGGATTTGTTTGGTTTGTTGAAGAAGTAGATCCTGCCTTTGCCTTTACTATTGACACCTTGTGTCATATCTATATGGTCGGAACTAGCCTGATCAAAAGTTTGAGATGTGCATTCATACTTCTGACTTCTAGGTCAGGTTGACAGGAACCACCGGGGTTTCCTTTTTAGCCTTTCCTTACCATGCAGAAGCAATTAACTTACTGGGATTATCTGTGCATTAGCATCTATCAAATTCCCTGCTATCACATGGAACTAGGATATTGATCTTTCCTCTCCTCTCCTCTCCTCTCCTGTCTTTTTGCGGCAAGTTATTATTTGTGGCCTTGGCTCATTTAAATAAGAAGAAAAAAACTACCTACTTCTCCCCACTGACTGCACAGGGGAATTTAGGCACTTACCTACTAATGAGGATTGGTACACTGGGCGCTTTAAAATTAGATTCAAGTTAAGTGCCTAACCTGGGTGAACTTGATCCCACCCTCAGTCATTAATGGATTATAATGATACTCATTTTACAGAAAAGCTCACTTAGAATGTGTGTTAGCAAATTCTGTTTGAAATTTTTAAAAGCAGCACAAGTTACTTGGACGGCTGTTCTCATTCATTTAAATGAACTCATAGGCAGCTGTCAAAAAATATTCTTCAGGACAGAGGGCACCACTCTTCTGTTTCTACAGCGCCTTGGCAGTGCAGTCCTAATCTGTGACCAGGCCTTCTGTATGTTCTCTGCAATATGTGTGGTACTACAACTCATAGTAAAAATAAGATGATAAATCTGTTCATTAGTGTAGGAGATATTTCCTCCTATCAACTAGCCAGGCAGAAATGGAGAAAACATGTTGTTTAAAAACACAGAGAAGAAGTGCCAATTTTTAGGTCATTAACTTGGTTTTATATTCAGATCATTTAACATTATATTTTCTGTAGTTTGCAATTGGAGAAGCTGAACAGGTTAATGTTGTGTCTGAGGTGGTAAATTTGACTTCCATACACCTGTAACGTAACTTTAAGTAAAATATGACATGCAAAACTAACTTAAAGAACAAGGAGATTAAAATACATGACACTCAGGAAATTGCAAACAGTTGCCAAACCAAGCATTCTTTTGGATCTCTAAAAGAATTCTTTGTTGTGAAACCATTAGTTTAAACAACCGCACTTTAAAAAATGTCCTTTATTAGTGCACAGGTAGGACAATGGCCAACAAAATAAGTTACTTATACTTTCTGTGGTTCTTTAGTATTTTTTCCCTTCTATACTTTCTTCACTAGTCTCTTGTCCAAGGCAATGGAAGTCAGTTGGAGTCTTTCCACTGGTTTCCAGAGCATCAGATCACTTCCCAAGTGAGATGATAGTCCAAGAGATGAGAGAAGAAACACACACCAGCTGTAGGTCAAGCAAAAAGAGAGGTGAATTACCCTGTTATTTCTTGGGATTTTCCGCATAAGTGATTCTCAGCATAACATATGTACTCTGGAGCTAGTGTGTCGTTATCATGAATCCATTTGGCGTTCCTTGTAGGGGCTGTGATCATCAATCCGATTAGTACTCATATAGATGTCAATGATGTTCCATTACAATTTATTATTAGTTAATGAACACCTATATTAGGCTCATACTACACTTATTTTAAAAACTGCTTAAAAGGGTTAGCCATGAAAATTAGTGGCAGCCAAGTTCTGTGTCTCAAATCAATCCTCAGCTTCCTGCAAGGCTTCTCTCCAAGAGTGAAATCTTAAAGCCCGTAAGATCCGTGCTAGGGGACAGAGACAGAGGTCTTACAGCCCTTCTTTTGGGCTGCTAATGATGCAAAGCCCACTCAAGCAGTGCTCTCCAGCTCCTGTGCTCCTTCTGCCTCCATCCTCTACCTGCCTGCTCTGCCAGAGGCTACCAGCCTGTGGCCCTGTGCAGTGTTTCTGCATGTAGTGAGAGGCAGGTGAGGGAGCTGTTTCCCAGGAGCAGGGACCAGAATGACCTTGATTTTGTGCCAGCGTTTCTCCCAGGTATGACTGAGAAGCCAGCTGCTGTGCTCACCCAGCATCCAGTCCAGCTTTTGCTGCTATGACCTTGCTGACGTAGGAGTCAGGCTGTCACTGACAGAGCCAGGAGATACTGCCTCCAGAGAAGAAAGCTGCTCAGATGTCCCTAATCAAGGAGGTACCTGAGTCATAACAGACTTTTCCGCATAGAATGCAAAGGTCTCGCCAGTCAGCAGATCAGCACTAGCTTGACTTTGCATGGTGCCCTGGCTGCTGTCCCTCTGATAGAGATTGAAAACCAATAACAAAGGACACATTTTTTGAAATAAACCCTCAATTTAGATTTGTTATCCTTATTTTTTCTTTTTTTTCTTTATTTTCTTTTTGGGGGGGGGGGAATAATTTATTAATATTTTCTGCTCTGGGCAGCTACCTTTGGGATCACTGCACTCTTTCAAAGTCTCTTTTGGGCAATAGTTTTGAATGGAAACATAGGCAAACAAGTTGTCACAAGGATGGTTCGTATACTTAGTTTGTACCAAAATAAATGGGGAAATAATACGTGGAGTTTGAATATCACTGCTGATTCACAAATCATTGTGCGTATGTCTGCTGATATTGTACATAAATCACTTTGCATGAAATTATTAATGCTCAGAAATCATGACAGTGAAAGCATCTGTGGTTTTGATAGGAAAGCAGAGGCGTGCACACTCAGTTACGGCTGTAGGATGAGGCTGTTTCATGGTACTTGGTCAGGCTGACTCTCCCTGAGCGCAGGGCACTCTGTGCGTGTCTCCCAGCTGCAGCTTTGCTCTGCTTCCACCAGATCAGGCGCTGGGCCCTTCTGGCTATCAGCCTGGGACTGCAGCAGCTTTCTTATCTCCAGAGGAGTTCCCTACCTACTCCTTTGGTATACCTTTCTATATTCTGGTTAGTTATATATGGCACTTGTCATTAATTTCCAGCTGTTGTTAACTAATTATTGTGGTTTAACATCGTGCTTCAATCCTTGCATACAAGTCTTCATTTGCCCTTGAATTATTTCTGCCTTACATGTCTCCATCAAACAATTAAACATGATCAAAATTTATTTTTCCTAAAAACTTCTTCTATGTCCTTTTGTTACCAACACAACCTCCTTTTAGATCAGTGCTTTTTGTAGCTTTAGACAAATCTGTAATTGTTAGTCCAACCCTGCTCTACCCTTTTGACTGTTTCCTCCTTAATTCTCAATTCTAAGGTTTAACATTTTACTAGTTAATGTTGTGTCCAACTTCTTTTACAGCAGTTGTTGGAGCATTCCCCTTTGTGGTTCTCCGTACAATTTTTTCCTAGATCCTGTCAGTTCAAAATGCAGCTTCTCGGTATCTTCTTGGGCTGTCACCCCAGCCATGCCATTTATCCCTTTTTCTACCCTTCAGTAAAATGTAAACTGCTCCTCAATCCCTTTGAGATCCTTCACAATCCGTAGTGCTGAGTCAGTATCTTGCGTCTCCCATCCTCTTTGCTTTGCCACTGTCATTCCCCCTTGCTTGAGTTTCAGCCATTGCTGTGCTTTGTGCCTTCTTACACCATGAAGCAATGTCTCAGAGCAGATCCACAAGGCTGTGACTCTAATTCCAGTTTCTGATAACTTTTGGAATACTTACCAAAAGGCTTTAGGACCAATACTGAGAGAAGAGCAATTTGAATTTTGCTGTGAATTAGTAGGGAAGGGTGCAATATTGTTCTCTTTTTATTCTGGCTCATGCAGGTATCACCTCAGAAGGCTATCTCTTTGTCGAAAAGACCATTTCTGCACCACACATCTGGGCAGCACCTAGCACATTGTTGGTTCCAATGGAATACAATAGCAACAATAATAATAACCCTCACCCAGAAAACCTCATTAAGGACCTCAGGTATCCCTTGAGTTAGGTATTGATCCATGTAAAGGATTGCTGTGTCATGCACTTACATGAAAGGCCAGATTTAAATCCTCCAAAAAGCCACAGAAGAGCTCACATTACATCTCCACAAAGAAGCTTGATTAAATGTGAATTTAGTTCAAGGTCTGAAGTGTACATATTAAAACACCAGAGGATCTTTTAATCAAAACCTGGACCCTTTTGCGTGGTTGAATCTGTGATTTTTGTTAGGTGATATTGACACGGATTGTTCACTGATGCATTGTGATTTAATGCCATGTCACCATAATCCTTGCATGCAAATGATTAATTACAAAGCGTATTTGATTTTTTTAAAGGACTTACCACATTTCCTCAACTTCTGCCTCTGTTTAGACTGCAGTCTAAAAGCCACATGCCTTTCATTTTTTAGTTTTGTTCAAATTAGGTCTGAAGATGTAATAATTCACAAGCTATTTAGCTTTTGGATTAAAACAGGTAATTGTTGTTTGTAAAATATTATGGCTTTAAGTCTATAGCAACTTTAAACATTTCAGTGTTTGCTTCGAGGCATGAGGAGACAGTGACACAGCTCATTTCCTCTGCTGAGCTCTCTTTGCTGCCTTGTACAACACTTATTTCAAAGCACGCCACAGCTTAGAACTGTCGTGATCCCCATTAATATAAAATCATTGACCTCTGCTCCTGCTGGTGCGACTAAATTACATTCTGCTGCTCAGCAGCAGCCACATATGGGGCCAGCTCTTTTAGTCATGGCCAGGTGCCTTGATGTCAGCGCTGCCCCTCCTACGCTCTGGGTTTTCCTTTAATGAGGATTATGCACCTTCAAAGATAGAGGAAACCCACTCCCAGGATGGCAGCGTTTCTAATGGCATCTGGTCTTATCGCACACAGTAACACGGTGTTGTAGGAAGCTGTGGAGAGATGCTCTATTTTTCCCCCCAGTGAGGAATTGTGAGGGGTCATGCTTTGGTAGCTGTGTTCTCCCTCGTCCAACAAACCCAGGACACCGTGAAGAGAAATATCACATTTTTATGAAGCCCTGTAGTGCTGTGTTAAAACAGTATCCCATATCGTGTCAAACCCGGGTGGGATTCCTTCCCCCTCCTCTCGCCCTCTTGTTCATGCTGCACAAAAATAAAGTGCACTTAGCACAGTTTAATAGTCTGCACATTATTGTGTTCTTACAAAAAAAAAAAAATTTATAGGATTGATTAGGATTAATACAGCTTCTGAGTGTGGTCAGCTTTTCTCACTGTGTGGTCTTTCTTACTCTTTTTTCCCTGACCCTTTTCACCCACCCCCACCCCCTCGAAACACTGTGCTTTGTGAGCCATGGTGCATTTTTGCCTGTAAGCTCTGCTCACTACAAATGGCCCTGAGCAGTAAGTTTTTATACCAAATCTTCCTAAACATGGCGGTGTTCAACAAGGAGACATTTTATGTCCTGGTCTCGCAATGAGTTATGTATTCTTAGACTTCGGCACCTATCAGAGAGGCCGGATACCGATGATAATGTCTGGAGTAACACTTGAACTGCCACAGAAATTGCCAGTGCACTCTTTTTGGGTCCAGTGGCACCAAGCAGTATTCATCACATTAAGCTTGTGATGATGTCAAAGTGAACTACCAATGATCATCTCCTTCTTGAGGGGAGTCAAATTCTCATAGATCTTATCATGTGAGAACAAGTAACAGAAGAATTTGGCACAAAAATTTTTTTATACAAGAAAACCAGAAAATGTTTTATGGGAAGTGTACAAATACATGTTTCTTTTGTTATAAAGTATCTCTGTGTCAAGGACTTTAACAACATTGATCTCTTTGATAACTATCACTATTTTTTCCTACTTTAGGATACTGCATGATGTTATTTGATTTTAATTTTGCAACTAATTTAAATCTGACACTATTTGTTATTTTTGAAGGATTTAGGGAGTTTTGTATTCTCTGTACAAAGCGATCACATAAAATAACCGTAAGTGTTGTTCTTGACTGCAATGACCGCATTGTGTATATTCTTTGTCATATTCTCCCTTTTGCTCCTAGTGAAAGTTAATGCTGACCAAAAATTATCTGGAAAGGAAGCTGAAGATTTAGAAATTTCTTGTTGGTATGCAACAGTAGCCGAATTGCAGATAAATCTTTGTAATGCAAAGGAACAATTCCTCGTTTTTCTTTTGTGTGCATGTGTGAGGGGGGGAGGAGGAGGTTTTTAATTGTGTTTTGTTCTTTATGAAAGGTAACATCTGGATTAACAACTTGCTTCTGAAAGCTGATACCCAAACAGAGTGCTTTCTTTACTGAGAGATGTCCTAACCCCAGTCACACGACTGCTAATTTGGCTTTTCTCTTAATCTCTGCAGAACTTGCTGAACAGAAGCGAAACTATGTGCATGCTAATGGCTTACTTTCTGCATACTCCCCTCTCTCCCTCGGAGTGTCTGGTGTGCAAAGCTGAGCTGGAACAAAGATACACTAATTATTCTCCATTAATTTGTCTGCTTGAATGGTCCTAAATACCAGAGTGATTAATTAGCACAAGGCAGCCAGGGCAGGATGTCACACCCTTCTCTGCGTTTAAGTGTCGGCAAGGTTGTGCTCAAGTGTTGACAACAGCATATCTTTAATTTTCTCCAAGAAGAAAAGTTTAGTCAGTACAATTAATTTGAGCTTGGCTAGCTTGCAGGAATAAATGTAACGTGGAATAATATTACTGCTGCTTAGGCAATTTTTTGCATCCTTAGGGTACGGTAAAACTTTTTGGCACCTCAGTTATTGAATATTGTTTTTCTATAATTGTTTCAATTTGGTTTAATTACTTTTGTGCATTTTGCAGTTAAAAAGTGGATCATAAAACAGCTAGAAATTATTATCTTTAATGACTGGAGATGGGGTATACATGAATGGCTTGATATGATAGATGAATTAAAGAGAGACAAATAATGTCAGTTCAGTTTCTGAATCATCTTAATTCAGTGTTTTTTCATGGTCCCTTGCCCAAAAATGTACTTCAACATCATTTAAAAAATTACAGACTACCTAGTTAGCAGTACTTCAAATAAATTAAGTAAAACAACTTGAAATTAAAATAAACCTCGTCCAGTAATATTTCACCTGAGATCAGCACTTGCATTGCCCTTGTGTTTTCATATAGAGCTGTTAAAAGAATAGTTAACAATACAGTGTTCTAAAATTAGCTCCATAATAATGCTAAGATTTATATATACACATTTGTGGACTGTATAAGAGAATTGTTTGTGTTTAGCAAGCATGGTACATAAAAATAAAGCATCAGTTGTAGTAGCACTGGTAATTGTAAAACTTAATGCATTTGCAAGTCTTTGTGTTTTGTTTTGATTTTTTAACCACTTCTTGCAGCATAATTTTTTCCTTGGCGGGGAGGGGGTATAAATGCAAGAGGCCCTAGACATTAGAGGATGCCTGTGACCTTTTAGCAGCTACCCTCCGATAAACCCCTAAAGGGGCCATACCAGAAGCTACAGAGAGCGCGTCATCTCTCCTCGCATTGTTAGTTGCTATTGTTCTCCTTGTCAATTAATTCCCCATAATAAATGTTTGACCATGTTGCGGCTGATACAAGCTGCTTCAATGTATGTTACTTTCCACGGAAGCTGACGCTTTCTCTTGATCATTCATTGCTGTGTTTCAGCCATCAGTGTATATTTTACTTTGTAAGTGAATTCTTTATTCAGCTGTGTGAGTGCGCAGAAGTTCTCATGTTACAATGAGAGTTTGGGGAAGGGTTTAACTAAACGAGGAACATTTGTTAGCTGTTTAAATTGACAGAGCTTATGCATACCAAGTTTTGCAGAAAGATGTAAGTGCTAGGATGCATAGTGAAACATCCAACTATGATTCAGTCAGGTATTGCAACCATTATGCCACCTACATCCAAGAAAACAACAGACAATTCTGACAAAAGCTACCAGTTGCTGGCTCCCTCTAAGGTCAATAAAAATAGGTAGACAAAATAGACTGTGAATATGAGCTGAAGGGCTTGGCTGTGAAGTACAGATGATTGAACCTTATTTTAAAAAAAGGTAAAGAACAGGTCATTAAGAAATACCATCCTTTTACTTCTTCGGTGCGTTTTGAATTTTTCTGCTTGCTGGGTTCCCTAAGTAGGAATTTTTTGCATCAGAAGTCTGTGATTTCTCAGTCTTTTCTCTGATCAGTGAATGATGCTGAGAAACTCTTTTTCCCAGTTCAAGATGCTCTTTTAGTTCCCTTGTCCGAAAAATAATTCCCTACATTTTAGGTTCTAGGTCCTTACTGACATATACTGACTTGTTAAGCTTGTCTTCCTTCTGCCCAGCATTCTCATTCCAAAACCATCATTTCCCCATTTCTTCTCTTTTAATCATTGCCTGTCCACACAAGTCAGCACACTGTATGCAGAGTATCTGTGGCTTCCTTTAAGACAGCTCTGTAATGAGAACACTTCAAATCAAAATGTCTAGACAGAATATTGGGAAAAGAGAAAATCAGCATAATTTCAAACTCTTAGGTGGTTGGTTTGACCAGAGAAATGGGACTGAACTATTCAAATACACTCCCCACTCTTATGAGTATTAACTTTTGAGGTCTGTCCCAACAGCCTTGTCGTAGGCAGTGTTCTTCACACTCTGCTACTTAATCAAAAAAACAGCATCCATCAAGCTGTTGTGAAAATGAATGAGCTGCTTTGTGGGAGAATCAATTCAGTGTACTATTACAGGGCCATGCTTGTTGGTAGTGATCCAACTTGGATTTCTTGAAAGCTGCTAATTCTACAGCTAGTCCCATTGCTTTCAGCGGGACTAAACTAGTAAGTCAGAAGTTACCAGGTCTTCTAATCCTGTTTCAAAACTTCAAGTGACTAGAGAATAAGAGATGAGTTCAGCTACACATATCTTGCTTCACTGTTGTCTGTTGGCTCTAAAATATTATCTATGACAGAGTAGAAAGCAGTTCTTAAATAACATAATTTTCTTAGCATGAACCATAATCTGTTAATTTCTGTCTTCAGGTGATATATTAATAATTTTTTTCTTGCCTTTATTTTCAAAGGGCTCTAAGTCCAAGATATTTGTCCAACATAGTGAAAGTAAGAAATGTATCAAAGGACCTTCTTTGTAGTGTTGATATTGAAAGAAACCTGCTGTATATTTGGTGCACTGGAAATGTTATTTTAAAGTGAAAAAGTTAGTCCTGTCATTTTGAAAGGTCAATATTGATGTCAGTTTATCTGCTATGTCAGTGCTGGTCAAATGAGTCCTCCCTGCATGGTGAGAGCAGATTTAACTTGTGTAGGTGGCCTGTTAGCTGAACTGTGCTAGCTGTTGCACCTCTTATTTTTCATCCTTGTGTTATATTTTCATTTACAATATCTCCCTTCCTCCATATGGTAACCAAGTGAAAAGTCCATTCAGACTTAGAGAAATATAGGACCAAGTTCAGAGATGCCCAACATGCAGATGGTACAGAATTTCGCTAATATTTCCTTTGTAATTAACATTTTATAAGTTGGTTCTCTCCTTATTGCCTAGCAATTGATCTTAATTATTTGCTGGAGACTGTGGTAAATCAAAGGCAAAATGCAGCTGTTGTTCTGGAGGATATCTGAAGTGCATCCTAACATTTGGCTGATTAAAAAGCCCCAGACTCCTCTGGTATAGCAGAGTATAAATGTGAAGCATGGGAGAGACAGGTCAGTCCCTCAGTTTACAGATCAGCCACCAGTAAGGAGGAACATGTAAATATGAAGCAGAATTCCAGTGCAATTTGGCATAGCTTCATTGACTGCAGAGAAACTGCATTGATTAGCAATACCTGTTGAGTCCCCACCTGCATGAGATCTCTGTTTATCACAGCAGGAAGATTTTGTGTGTATGTACTTCAATTGAGTGAGCTCTGGGGTTTAGAAAAAATAACTGCAGTTATCTCTTTTGTTTTATTCAAAGCCAGGCTCAGTGGCTACTTGGAATCAGCAGGTCCAGCTGGACTTCCCTCAAAATTAGGGGCTGAGCATAGTTTCTTTCCTTGCAACATCTCCATTAATCTGTTGTCAACAGTTTTCCCTAAAGATTTAACTAGGGTGTCCAGTCCTTTTGTGCTAAACACACAAAGTTAAAAAGAGTCCTTAGAGCAAGCATTTCAAGTTCATAAGGAAATGAAACAAAGTACAGTATGTAAGCCATGAAAAAAAAAAAAGAAAAAGTAATAGCAGTACAGTATTGCAGATTTTCTTTTAATTTCTAAGTGTTCTACTAATGACTGAAAGACTGGCATTCAGAAGCCACCCTGCCTTCTTGTTTGTGGCCAGAACTGTAACTACACAATGAGTCACCTTTCCTAAGCAAATGCCAACCCTTGGTCTGTTACTGTGTGGAAATGCGTAAGCTCAATAGCTCAAGGCATCACCCTTCAAAGTGTTGAGCACCTCTATAAGAATTTCCATTGCCACCCATGGAAATTGCAGGTTCTGATCCCATTATGGAAGAATAACTGTCTAAACGTGGATGTGGAAATTAATTTGATCCCCTCCTTTAATGAAATTCATATTTTTTTTCACTTGTACCATCCTAATTTTTTATCAAGATGTAGTCTTTAAACTGATGTTGTCACTGACCTCCCTCCTTTCCCATTTACCTGCTACCTGCTGTTTACTAACATTTGTTTTCTGATAATGTTTGAAAGATGGAAATTACTTTCAATCCTATTTCTGGAACAGAGCCTGAAGTGTTCTGAGCTTTACCAGAGGAACATGTGTATTTCTTATTATTCTGAAGGTCTAATTCTGACCAATTAGGCCAAGTAAAACCAAAACACTATGCTAACAAGCTGTGAGAGGCTATGGGAGACAAAAATGGGTTCTCCTGGACTTCTGAATATTTGATGCTCTCATATCTGAAAGGCAGAGGGGTAGCAGCCTCAGAAACTTTCCTGTCAATAGAAGGCATTTGGGTGAGTTCTTGGTCCAAGAGCTTCATTTCTGAGATAGAAGAAAAGGTGGTTTTGGTAATATATTAGCCTTTCTGACTACAACATATCCTCATGTAAAGGAGAGAAAGAGATCAATCCTTTTTCCATCCTGTTATTTATGGCATCCACATATCACAAAAGTAATTTGGACAGGATTTGATGCTCACACAAGGTTACATTAGAGAAATACTAAAAAATCTGTCTAGTTCCTGTTACATATTTGCAATCCTTTTATCCTCCTTTGTCACAAGATGATACTAAATAGGTATGACTGTATAAAATATAAATCTCTAAAATATGAGGATTTTATGTATTCTTTAAGAATTCCCATAAATAATAGGAATTTGAAAAACAGCTGACTTTTTCCTCAAAAATTGCTGCATTACAGCAATTCAAAGATGTAATTAGGACAATTACTTTTAATATGGTTGCAGAAGCTGAGGCAGGTTAGATCATCCAAGTGTGTAGGATCATAATGGAGAATGTATACAGAGGAAAGTAGAGTACTTGCATACACAGGTTGATGATGCAGCATGTCCACCTGGCAGCATGTAACTTTGACCACAGCGTTAATCCTATTCCCTTCAAAAGGGAAATTCACAAGTCATTAGGATCTGATTAAATTGCTCTGCTGGCTCACGGCCTTGTGTAGGACAGCAGTGCTGGGCTGAATCCTGTGGGCATGACCCTACATTCTCACATGTGTGCGCACGGGTGCACATGCATGCACCCACGCACAGACACACACACAGAGGCAAGGAGCAGACCTTGCAGCACCTTAAGGAAGTAAAAGTCTGCTCTAAATCCTGCCAAAACTGGCAACACTCTTTCTGCTGCCCTCAGTAGGTATTTCTAGGCTGTCAGCCCATTTATTTACCCCCCAGTATGCGCTGTCACTCCTGATCACTTACTCACATAGTGCTTTCAGAAATATGTTTACAGAAGAACCTCATTCTGACTTTCATATTAGTGCAAATTAGTGGGAGTACTTTCCTCGGAAGTGCTCTTGGGAGCCATTTTGGAAAGCTCTTGTTATTTGCTTGCTACTGTAAATTAATCCCAAATGTTTGTATATTATTCATGAACCTAAAACTCAGACAAGCCCTCTCCCCCTACCTCTGTGTTTATATAGTTTCCACGACCAGTTAAAGTGAACAAAAACAAGATCTGGGATGTGGCATCACAAAGCCATTACTGCATAAGGGAATAGGTTGACATTGCTCTACAGTCGGGCATGCTTTTGCCGCTCAGTTAATGTGAGATATTTCCCTCTACCTTTACAAATAGGAAAGCTATGCCATAGTCATGGCAGGACAGGAGTATGACCAGGGGTAGCTCGTTCACCACATGTTAACAATCTTGGTAACCTTCTCTTGCGTAGTGCTCATCAGCCACACTGTTAGAGGATTAAATGTAGGCACAGATAATAATAAGGTAAATACTTAAATAGGTGGCTTTGACAATATGGCACAGGGTAAATCTTTTTCAGATTGAACCAAAATCCTGAGAGCAAACTTTTGATAAGAATATTCACAAACTCTGCTGCATGTCTGAGCCGCTCCAAATACTGTAATGCAAGAATATACATGTTAACATGAATACTCTGGTTCTGAGTGGTCATCAAAGGGAAAAAAGCATCCTCACTCTATTGCGCTATGTAGCAGTCATTACACACAGAAGTTAAACCAAAAGTCTGTGGAGTTTTTTAAATTTGGGGGTTACTTCAGCAAGATGAATTGCACAGGAAGAATAGACCATGTGCGCTGCATCATTCTGACAAAAGTTCTTGTGGAAGTAATGCTGTTACCAGATGAGAAACTAAATAGAAATGTTCAATAAAACATGTGTGCATCTGCACAATAGAATAGTCCTTATATTTTACATTGAGCTACCTCAGGGTCATGGAAGGTGTTTTATTAGCACAGTCAACAATAATAGCATGATTTTTATTAGTAGGAAAAGATAGAGTGAGAGACTACTAATTATTTTTCAGCCTGAGGGGCATTTTTCCTGAAATGACTGTTAATTTGATCATTGTCGTGCAGTTCACAGATTTACATGAACTTATTTCAGTGCGACACATGGTTAAGAACTAGACTAAAAATGTTGCTTTATTAATGGTTTTCAGCGAATGTATTAGAAAGTGCTAACCATGTGGGTATAGGGATGATATTGATAGTACTCAGAAGGTTCAATCTTTTTGGAAGTAGCTAGCCCGAAGCCCTTTCTGTGTGATACTTTTTGTTCATGCAGTGAGATATTAAGCCTACAAGAATGAAATAAAATCCCAGTGAAATGAGAATTTGTTGGTGTTGTCTTAGATCTATGTGCAGTGATTTTGCTAGAGGTATTATTTTTTTTTTCTTTTTTTTTAAACTGATCTGGCAGGTCTAGGAGCCAATTACTTTTTTAGATAATTATTTAATCAATACATATGCCCTAGATGTTTATGTATGTATGTACGCATGTATAAATATAAACATACTTTTAATGAATCTTCCACTATAGGTGGCAAAAAATCCAGGTTTTAGCATTTTTAAACACTCTGGCATTTTTTTGACCTCAGCTGTCTCCCCTCCTTTTCAGCCCACATACACACATCCTTTCAATCCTGGGGAGAGTCATATATGCAATCTGAAAGGCCTTTAGTTTAGATTAAGAGAAACTGCAAGATGAAAGGGAACAAAGGCAGAGTCTCCACAAGGACAAATAGTTTGCATCTCCTTTGTCACATGCTGCCTTCACTTTTCCTTACAAAGTGATACCTTCCCTTGCTGGTGGGGACTTTTTAGAAATGTAAAACTTTAGCGTGCAGCAATCAGTCACTATGGCTGCATGCAACTGTCCGGTGTGCAGACCAGCAGGATGTGTTGCACAGCTGTATCTTTCATCCTGCTGTGACAGACTCCAACACGTGGTACAAGTGAAGTACTCTCACATGGTCATATGAACGTTATCTGAGCTTCAAGCTGAACAATTTGATCTTTTAAAAATTTATTTTCATTGCCAGCTGTAGCAAAAATGGTCGAAGAAACTCCTAGACTGAGACAGCAAGAGGTTCCAGTGAGCTGTCAGAGTATTTCCTTGCTTTTCTCTTCAAGACCATGCAAGTTTAGTGAGCGTTCACCTTCTCCCACTTGGGAGAGCACTGGCACCAATGCTCCCCAGGCTGAGAGGTGACTCTAGCCCAGAACGTTCACCTTCTTTTCCTAAATATCTATTGACTTGCAGTTCAGACTGAGTTAGGGGGAGCTTTTAGCTCTTTTCCTTCACAAGCATAGTGGAAAGCGAATTTTTGCCAACCTTAATATTCTAGATTGCTAATTGCTCCCCACCCACCCCACCCATGCCAGATCTCTAGCTGGTGTAGATAACTGGTCTCTTTTTGATGGCTTTGAGGTCCCAGTTTTGGTCCTGCCTGCCTCCAATCACTGTCTGCTCATCAGCAGACCCAAAAGTGACATTTCTTCTTCATGGTTTGGCAAGGCTTATTAGATACTAATTGTTTCTCACAGTACCAAGAGACAGAAGTATGTTCATCTGCCTTTTTCTGTCTAGATTTGGTGAGGAAGAGGAACACAATTATGCAAAATAATGTTTTTCTAATTCCCTACTCCTAAAAGAAAACACTTCCCAGAGACAATTTTTTTCAATGATACTGTATAACTATGAGTTCTTATAAGAGATTTTAACTAGATTTATAAAATCTTTTAACTAACTGAGATACTTGAGATATTATGGTTTACTATGACATGGATGGTCAGGTCTTGGGTTCCGATGCACTGATGTCAGAAACCTGCCCCAAGCCTCTGACTGGAAATACACTCTGACAGAGAGACTGCAAATAGGCAGAGCGCCAAAGGATAAACTCTTGTACACCTGTTTCAGGAGCAAATAACACAGGGATCCACGGAAGCAAAGGAAAATCCAATAGCCCAAACCTGCCAGGATAGCGCAAAGAGGCAGCAGCCTTCCTAATGGTGCCTGACCCTTAACCGCCACCTTTGCTTTGCTGTGGGTCTTACTTCTGAAGAATCGAGGTGATGAAAACATGATTCAGAGTTGCCTTTATTTCCGTCTCCTTTCCTGCCCTAAGTTAACCTTTGTCATAGATGAAAATTTTGGTTGGTCATCCTTTCAAGTTCATTGTGGGCACCCACAGTTTCTGCATTTTATATAGACTTATTCTCCTGACTTACTGATACCTTAACCATGAGACCAAGATGGGACAGCCTTAACGCTACCTTTTTGCTGAGAGAAGGTGACAGGCTATTGGTTGGAATGACTGTCATCGTTTTGCTTTATAACAGTTTTGTTCATGATAAAATTATTTATCTCAGCCATGCAGAACTGGAAAGCTACTCCGAGTCCAGCTGTTATGTCAATCTGCAGAAAACAAAAGTAAGAAGGCTAGGAGAGAAACAGGCACAATCAGGCATTACTAGGACTGGATGACAGTTAACATGAATTCTCCATTTCTTGTGTTACGGTCATTCTCTAAGGACTCTCTGTGAGGTACCGATAGATCCTGACATGCAGGTCCATATCCTAGACTTTGAACTGTCCTATCATCTGTAGTAGCCATTGTGTTTATACACAGGCTCTTCTCTGATATTTAAGATCTAAATAGCAAGGTCCCATCTGAACCTTTCAGATACACCTTTTTCTAAGAGACTTTACTTCAAATAAATTAGATCCCTTAGGATTTGAACTGCATTATTTTTAAGGATTGTTATCACAACAGAATTGTGATATACTAATAAATATTTCATTTTTAGTAACTTCTTAGTCTATTTTATATATATCAAAAAAAAAGTTAAAGCTCTTATTTCAAGAAATGAAATTCAATTTTTTAAACTATTTTATTTATAACTTTTATTGCTTTCTTCCAAGAATTTGAGAGAGAGGTAAAACTAAAGACTGAATATTGGGAAAATAAAATATATTTATTTTCATCTAAAAGGAAATCAAAAGCCCATTATCCCAATAGTTATAGCCCTTCAACTGTGCTTGAAATTAAAATATCATTTTTAAACTCAAATAAATAATCTTGAGTTGCATCACACATCTGTTGAAGTAATCCTTAATGATATAAGACTGATATCACACATTTTTATACTATCCATAGCATAAAAATCTCCCTGTAACATTTTATTCAAAACCCCTTTTATTTTAATATACACAAAAATGGAAGGGAATTAAATGAAATTAATGTTTACAATGGGTTTTCCTTTCTGTTTTGAAAACCCATGGACAACAGAAAATGTCAACTGAAAATCCTGCTGCCTTTAACCAAAAAGAAGGACTATAACAAACACATGGCTAAACATTCTCTGAATTTGCTTTTTTTCTGATTCAGGACATGAAGAAACACAGTTAAATGAGCAAAATGGCACTCTTCATCCAACTGTAGTTTGATTTTATCAGCACTTGCTTTCACATTAATCTAACGTAAGGTACAGTTCTATAGTAACCTCTGTACTTTTGTGATGTGTTCCCACTTTATAGCTAAAATAGCTCCAGAGTATTAGGGGGGAATTATGAGCAGAAGTGATAGGGCAGGAAATATCTGATCAGTCTGACCCTGTGAAACTGCTGGACACTTCTGTTACTTCTACTTTGTCCAAGACAACTGCAGCTTGAATACTGTAAATTAAATTGGAACAGAACCATTAAATTTTAAAGGGGAAAATTCATGTGGCTCATTAAAAATCTTATAACTGAGTAGACTTGAGGCTGTGAAAGGTTTTTTTTAACAAAATCTCTTGGCTGGAAGCTCAGTAACATCTAAAAATGTGGGACAATTGCATGCAACTAAACAAGAAGGAAATGATTATACAAGAATCAAAACAATATTGCTGTTTGGATGTTCTTTAAAGTTGAGAATAGCCATCTTTGCTTTAAAATTCACATTTTTGAACTTTGAAAAAGGTTCTTGAAGACAATTCGGTGCTGTTTTTTCCCTCCAAAGCCATATGGTTCAGAGAATTAAGCACTGTCCTGGGAATCAGGACATTCTCACTCCTTGTCTCATCTTTACTGCTGATGGGTCTTAATACTTTCTACTTCTTTAAACTTTGGAAATGCTATTTAATTATGCTATGCAACAACCCAGTTTGCAAACATTAATTAAGCCTCATAGCTCCCTTGTGGTCTGAGACAGGTAAAATACCATTAGTCTCAGATAATAGGGAAAATAAGGCTCAGAGGGGTTAAGTGGCATGCCCAAAGTCACAGAAGCAGCAGTATTTGGATCAGGATTGTAATTCAAATTGTCTCTTAATCTACAATGACTCTCGAGCTAGGCCCATGTATCAATGTGAGTTCCTTGAGTTAAAAAGTGGGAAACAAGCATTTTAGCTGTTCTGAAAATTCAGTGCCTTTAGGCTGAAGTTTCCTCTAAGTAAGTATTCATTTGAGCATCACTGATTAATAAACAACCACATGCAGAAGCCACCTCAATACTGGCGAAAATGAACAGATAGATAATACAAACAACATCCTCTTAAAGAAGCTTCTAAGACAGGGAGTGGGGGTAAAATTATGTAGAGGACATCACCCCAGGGGCAGGCTGCGGGGCTGGCGTTTCAGAGCACAGACCCCCCAGGACGCAGGGGGCTTCCAGCTGCTGTTCTACTCAGCGAAACACGAAAGTGATCCCTGGCCGGGAGGGGTCAGGGAAGGGTTTCCATCCCCTCAGCTAGCCCAGGCGACACAGGAAGGTAAAAGAGGCTGTTGGGCAAAGAAGCAGGTGACTCCTGCTCCGTGTGGGTCACCAGGGGCATAGCGAGGGGACCCCATCTGCAGAGTAGCTTTGCGGTGTACCCGCTCCTTAGAGAGGAGCCCCAGCTGCACCTGGTCTCCATCCCTATAGCTCCCTGAAGAGAACCGAAACCAAGAATTGACAGAGCAGAAGGATAAGCTTTGCCTGGGACTCCGCAAGCAGAAGAGGAGGAAGGATAGCCAGTGTTCAGAGTAACATATTAACACCAACCGTGAAGAGCAAAGATCTGAAAGAGCACAATAACTGGGATGTTTAACCAGGATTATGTACCATCCCCTCTTCAACCCCTGCTACACACTCAGGTGGCCGTGAGAGAGTATTCTGGAAAAATGCAAAGAAACCCTGTCTAGACGCCTAACTACATACATATCTCATTTTCCACATACTATCTCCAACTGTTGGCACATATGCTTATTGTAAGAATACGTAAGAAGGAATAGTACACTTGTTTCCTATACAAACTATTAAATAAAATCATTTCTACAATTCATAAATGCATGTGGGTTTTTTATCCAATGCATTTTGTATATAAGTTCCACTTCTGCCTGTGTTCAGGCAACCAGTTCCTAAAGTGTGCGGGACCTGTGCTTGTGCCTTGCGAACAGCCTGCACTTGCTGGGCAAGGCTGTCCTTGTGCTTCAGGACGTGGGGAGTTGAGGTGGGCCTTCACTGCCCTTCTGTTCTTCTTCCTGCCTGTGCTCATGAGCTAGATCTTTACAGGGTCTGCGATGCTTATAGCAGCTTTCTGCACTGCAGGCTATAGTTCTCTGAATGCTCTTCTGCAATAGCCAAAGCCAAGTCTGTTGAGTTAAAGATGAAGATACGGATAACCCTGTTAGTGGTAGCCATCGTGTCAGAATGCAATACGCAGTTTCAAGAATACTTACAAGCAGAATCAAGCAAGTGAAGAAATTTCCCGGACCAGTGACATTCCTCCAATATTCCCTTTGCCTAACTTTAGGTCTTCAGGACATTCTAGCAGACCGACTTAGCAGAGACATCTCAAATAATCAGAAGGAACTCCTCAAATATCTTGTCCTCCAGATGTCATGCAAGATACAGAATTGTTTGTGACACGCCATAACTGTTAATGAGAGACAATATTAGTCCAGAGGAAGTGGAAGACTTGGACCTTCGTATGTATGTTCATTACACACTTTTTTTTTTTGTGAGTACCCAGAATCCGTCTGCCCTTGGGAAAGCTGACAAGGCTCTAGTGCTGTCATTCTGATGGCTCCACCTTGTGCCAGGTACTTCTACAAATCTAATCCAAATGGAAACCATTCCCTAATAGATTTGAACAAGAGTTCTTGGTACATCTTCAAGTGATGATATTTGTTCCCACTGAAGCCCTTAGCACTGCCTCTGAGCTTGATTACAGTTCCTCTGACCACACCTCACCACATTTCCTGAGATGTGGCCACATTACATTTCTGCCAAGTTATGGGGAAGAAATTATTGAAATGAGTAACCCTTGCCTTTTTGCCAGCAGGCTCTGGCTAGCTGCTTAATCCTTCCATCATCTTTCAATAGGTTCTGCTTTCCTGGTTGTTATATTACCAGCCAAGAGGCTGTAATAACCACAAGGAATTCTTCAAATTAGACCTCCAGATATTTCCTCCTTGCATCCTTCATATACTGTCTTTCCAAATGTTGTCCTTGAACCATGTTCACAAGTACAGCTTAAAGCCATCTCATACTTCTGATAATTAGAACCTTTTTTGTTCTTTTTCTTTACTGGCCAAGACTAAACTTCATGTCCTGAATGCAATTAGCACATTTTCTTTTCTCCTTGACAGTGTGGTATTAATTCAAGCCTCGCTGAGACTAAGTTTATGGCAGAGATGAGAGGTTTTTGACAGTTTTGCAGTGACTATCCAAGTGGGTTTCTGATTTGTACCTACTACATTTTATCAAAGAAAGTCCTACTCTGTTTTGTTCAATTTGAACCAATATGATCTCTTTCCCTCTTTGAATAGCAACCTTTAAAGATTTATAGGGCAGCAGCTTGGAGTTCACTAACTATACCAGAGACACATGAAATTACAGTTCTGATAGAAGGTGTGAATTCTGACAGCATCAGAAGTTTCAGAATAAAACTAGGAATTTCACTTAAATCCTCAGATTTTTAAATTCCCAGACTGAAATGGAGTGAAAGAAATGGTCACTGGAGCTAAAACAAGCCTTCCTTCCACTGTGAGATTTATCTACAGGGCAAAATGCTTTCGTTGAGACAACTAACAGAGAAGGGTGGAGAGGCAGCCAGAAGCACCCCATTCATAAGTTGTCAGGCATCTTCTTTCTACAGTAAAGAATATAATTAGAAATAAACATTGAAGGCAGAATGAATTTGTTTCATGTTGAAGACACAACTGTAATTAGGGGAATCTCTCCTGGTAGTTTTTTAGATGCAAAGGCTAGTTTTTACAGGGAAAATTAAAACTAAGTCTTTAAATGTATGTATCTTTTCTATCCATCATTCATTTAGCTCAGATAGGTCAGAAGGAGTTTGAACATTCCCTCCTCCTCCACATTTCTCACACTGGGGAAGTGGGTTATCCTGGAGGGGTAAAAAAAAGGAAGCATTTGACACAGTTTAATTTTGTCATGGTCTTTTCCCTGGATTTTGCTGCACTGTCTGTCACAGGCACAGTAAACCCGTCCACTTCCTTCTTACAACTTTGAATTTGTTTTTGTCTTATACATTTTCTCATTCTAGAACTGCTCGGCAGAACAGAAAGCAACCCACACCGCATTTTGTGCAGCTTGGCTAAATCAAAATAACAGCATCCTGGCAAACATTTGGTAGAGAGAGTGTAATAATTATTGGTTTGGTTTTCGTTAACCTCTTTTTGTTTAGTCAACATTAAGTCAATCCACCTGGAGCTTAATACTGTATGTTACTATAGTAACTTTACAGCCTATTTGATTGTGACAAAGGGCTTCATCTCGTCCATTTCATGCTCCTGTGTCGACCTACTCCCTCCCAGTGTTTTATTATATCTGTCTTTAAGAGTATCTGCAGGAGCCACAGCTGCTGTGCTTTTGTAGCAGAAAGCAGCTTTCACTGTGTGAAATACTCTGCTCTAAAAGGTCTTATGGGCTGATGGCATTATTGAATTTCAAAGCAAAGACAAACAACATTAAATTGTTTAAAGCTAATATTCATGTTTTGCTGTACACCATGGGGTTTTTTTTTTGCAGAATGGAACAGTATATAATCACTGGTTGATGCCCTTGAGAACAAAACCACAAAATAAAGCAATGTAGAATACAAAAAGACTTGAAAGTAATTCAGTTTTCAAAACAAAACAAAAAAAATGTATCGGAGGCTCAGGAAAAACATTAACTCCAAGAGCTGGAGTTAGCAGTTTGTAAAATGAAAAATTGGATAATGCCCTATAAGAGGGCCAGATCCTTCCCTGTTAAACCACTGTGAAGCCATTGATTTTAATAGCATTACTCCCAAATTTATACTGGTACGAGGCTGAGTAGTACATGACCCACGAGTGCAAAATGTTTAAGACTTTCCGACTGTCGCCTGTTCATTTTACAACCTGGTTGTTCTATAATACTCTAACCAACCATGTGCATGATTGTAACAAGCCGCTACGCAGCTATTGTTTGGATTACCAGTGCCACAGAACTCTTTCATTACATTGTTTGTTCCTGCTGTTGTTTAAATTTACCTTACTCTAGCTTCTCAACACAATTTATTCCTTACTGGAGCTCCCCCTCTGCTCTACAGACACTGGCCTCGTGCATGAAAATACTTTACAAATCTATTTTTCTTGCGTCCGTTCAGTTTTGCCGCATTTGCTAATATTTATCCGCATATTTGATTTGAGAAAAAAACATGTTCTCTGCCCTAGTTTCTTTCACTCCTCGCATGTTGTTACGGATGCTTCTGAATAAAGATCTGTGCATCTCTTTGTCGCCAGCGCAAGGGCGATGCGGCAAGGTTCCTCCCGCATGTCAGCAGAGCCCTACTCCAGTTGTGTTAATTGTTGGGCTGGGAGGGCAGCGAGCGCTGAGTGCCGCCTTGTTAACTTGCTAAGCAGCTGGTCAGCAGGGTAGTTTGATTCCAGCAAGGCTCTTGACACCTCTGCCAAGGGTTATTGATACCTCACACACCCCAGCTGAGACAGATTGTTTTAGTCGTGCTTCATATCCATAGCACAGCCTGTAGTTAGGAAAAAAAGTGATTGACAGCTCACACCTCCTGGGCCCTTCTTACTACCAGACACAACATCTGCTATGCCCTGTGGAGCAGTGAACCAACACACACTGAGAGAACTGTTTCTAGTATTGTCAGGGTTGATTTTGTTTAACCCTTTCTGGCTGCTCTCTGGAGATGCACATAGGGGTTTCTGTAATCCTTTACACGTGCTTAAGAAGTGTGGGATATTTGACCGAGCAAACACCGGAGAAGACGATGCTAGTGATGGTGAGGAAACTGGTCAGCAGTTCTTCCTCAGTAAGGTGAGCAGCGCACTCTGGATTGCAAAATAGAAACTGGATTGTCCCTACAGAAGCATTGCTTATTTCCAAAGAGTGCCGGAGATGCAACCGAAGAGGAGTACAGCTCTGAAATGTGGCCTGGTGCAATTTTACTGAGTGTGCGTGGGAACACTGGGGAGGGGGCACAACCACAAGATTAAGCAAGTCTGTTTGTTAACTAGTTACCTAGGTCAAAGCACTCTGGTTAAAGGCTAGGTTATACGTACAAGTATAGCTTTTTGACAGACAGTAGAGAGATAAATGGTACTATTTGCTACCTTCAGAAAACTAGCCAGTAACAGCAGCATCCTCACTGTAAATGATCGCATGTTTGATTACAAATATGGGTCATTAAATATACATGCGAGGAGCTTTTGTAAACTGTCTTCACTATGTGAGAAAATAATAAGAAATGTTTTAAAGATTCCCAAAAGCAAACCAATAATTTTAAAATGCATCTGACATGTTTGAAGGACTGATTTATCTTACTTTTGGACAGGTTTTTTTATTTTCTTTTCCCCCCAAAATCGCACCAGAAGTATTGTTGAAGCCTAGAAATGAATATTTTTATAAATCAGAGAATCAGAGAATCA
Source organism: Harpia harpyja (assembly GCF_026419915.1). Taxonomy (NCBI): domain Eukaryota; kingdom Metazoa; phylum Chordata; class Aves; order Accipitriformes; family Accipitridae; genus Harpia; species Harpia harpyja. The sequence continues at coordinate 15,743,280 of NC_068942.1, read as the reverse complement.
TAGAAGAGTATCACAGAATTGTTTAGGTTGGAAAAGACCTTTAAGATCATTGAGTCCCACCATTAACCTAGCACTGCCAAGTCCACCACTAAACTATGTTCCTAAGCACCATGTCTTTTAAATACCTCCGGGGATGGTGACTCAGCTACGTCCCTGGGCAGCCTATTCCAATGTCCAACAACCCTTTCAGTGAAGAAATTTTTCCTAATATCCAATCTAAACCTCCCCTGGTGCAACTTGAGGCCATTTCCTCTCATCCTATCTCCAGCCACCTGACAGAAGAGACCAGCACCCACCTCACTACAACCCCCTTTCAGGTAGTTGTAGAGAGCGATAAGGTCTCCCCTCAGCCTCCTTTTCTCCAGACTAAACAACCCCAGTTCCCTCAGCCGCTCCTCACAGGACTTGTGCTCCAGGCACCTCACCAACTTGGTTGCCCTCCTCTGGACACACTCCAGCACCTCCATGTCTTTCTTGCAGTGAGGGGCCCAAAACTGAACACAGGACTCGAGGTGCGGCCTCACCAGTGCCGAGTACAGGGGGATGATCACCTCCCTGCTCCTGCTGGCCACACTATTTCTGATACAGGCCAGGATGCCGTTGGCCTTCTTGGCCACCTGGGCACACTGCTGGCTCATATTGAGCCGGCTGTCGACCACCACCCCCAGGTCTTTTTCTGCCGGGCAGCTTTCCAGCCACTCTTCCCCAAGCCTGTAGCGCTGCATGCTTGTTGTGACCGAAGTGCAGGACCTGGCACTCGACCTTGTTGAACCTCATACAATTGGCCTCGGCCCATCGATCCAGCCTGTCCAGATCCCTCTGTAGAGCCTTCCTACCCTCGAGCAGATCAACACTCCCGCCCAGCTTGGTGTTGCCTGCAAACTTACTGAGGGTGCACTTGATCCCCTCGTCCAGATGATTGATAAAGATATTAAACAGAACTGGCCCAAAACTGAGCCCTGGGGAACACCACTTGTGACCGGTCGCCAACTGGATTTGACTCCATTCACCGCAACTCTTTGGGCCCAGCCATCCAGCCAGTTATTTACCCAGCAAAGAGTGCACCTGTCTAATCCATGAGCAGCCAGTTTCTCCAGGAGAATGCTGTGGGAAACGGTGTCAAAGGCTTTACTAAAGTCTCATTAGACAACATCCACAGCCTTTCCCTCATCCACTAAGCAGGTCACCTGGTCATAGAAGGAGATCAGGTTAGTCAAGCAGGACCTGCCTTTCATAAACCCATGCTGACTGGGTCTGATCACCTGGTTGTCCTGTACCTACTGTGTGAAGGCACTCAAGATGATCTGCTCCATAACCTTCCCCAGCACTAAGGTCAGACTGACAGGCCTGTAGTTCCCTGGGTCCTCCTTCTGGCCCTTCTTGCAGATGGGCATCACATTTGCTAACTTCCAGTCAACTAGGACCTCCCCGGTTAGCCAGGACTGCTGATAAATGATTGAAAGTGTCTTGGTGAGCACTTCCGCCAGCTCCGTCCGCACCCTTGGGTGGATCCCATCCAGCCCTATAGACTTGTGTGTGTCCAAGTGGTGTAGCCGGTCACTCACCATTTCCCCTTGGATTATGGAGGCTTCGTTCTTCTCCGCGTCCCTGTCTTCCAGCTCAGGGGGCTGGGTACCCATAGAACAACTGGTCTTACTTTTAAAGACTGAGGCAAAGAAGACATTAAGTACCTCAACCTCCAATAAAGGATGGAAATTCTCCTTAGCCCTCCTTTTGTTGCTACTATATTTATAGAAACATTTTTTATTCTCTTTTATGGCAGTAGCCAGATTAAGTTCTAGCTGGGCTTTGGCCCGTCTAATTTTTGCCTTGCATAACCTCACAACATCCTTGTGGTCCTCCTGAGCTCCCTGTCCCTTCTTCCAAAGATCATAAACTCTCATTTTTTTTCCCTGAGTTCCAGCTGAAGCTCTCTGTTCAGCCAGGCTGGTCTTCTTTCCCACCGGCTCGCCTTTTGACACATGGGGACGGCCCGCTCCCGCAGCTTTAAGATTTTCTTCTTGAAGAATGTCCAGCCTTCCTGGACTCCTTTGCCCTCCAGGACTGCCTCCCAAGGGACTCTGTCAAGCAGGCTCCTAAATAAGCCAAAGTCTGCCCTCCAGAAGTCCAAGGTAGCAGTTCTGCTGACCCCGCTCCTTACTTCTCCAAGAATCAAAAACCCTATCATTTCATGATCGCTATGCCCAAGACAGCCTCCAACCGTCACATCACCCACAAGTCCATCTCTGTTCACAAACAGGCCCGGTGGGGCACCTTCCCTCATTGGCTCACCCACCAGCTGTGTCAGGAAGTTATCGTCCACATACTCCAGGAACATCTTAGACTGTTTCCGCTGTATCGTATTTCCAGCAGACATCTGGTAAGTTGAAAAGTCCCCCACAAGAACAAGGGCTAGAGAAATCTTATTTGCTTTCATCATATAGGTATACTCAGTGAGACTTTCATAGAAAATGCTATGCAAATCTGCAGAAGCCATATAGTAACAGACAAAACGGACATTTTGTTCCTTATATTTTCATTTGGCTACAGCCTGGTTTCCCACCATGCTGTCATACTTCAGAACTGATGCTTGCCAGCTATATTATCTGTGTTTACAATGCCGTAAGGATGTGTTATGCTACAGAGGAATTAATAGCTTTATTTATTAGATCTTTATTATAGTGATGCAATTAGCAATATTACTATTGCTAAGCATCACTATCACCTCTTGTCAGCACCATGTAACTCCAGCATAAGTCACTGTGTATTTTATATCCTGGACAAAATTACTGGCCGAGTTTACATGATGCTGTCTTGCTCATACTTCATGGGATTATATGGCTGTGTTCTGTTGGTAGACGGAGGATTTTTACTACAGTAAACCAGCATTATGACTACATGACTTTCTGCACACAGCTTTCACTTCTGGTGGTTGTCTATCCTTTGTTCCAGATGTTACCACAAACTGAGCCCGTTATGGACTAAACAAGTGGCCTTCAAGAACCTGAACTGTACTTTCTGATGACTTTAAAACTTAGATCAGCCTCAATGTGGATTACATAAAAAAGCCAGAATATCAAAACAGTGAAAAGTTATTTTTGTTTCTGGACTTGTGCAGTTACTGTAGCTGCATTTGCTGTAAAGGTTCCTTTAGCCCACTCCTGAAGCAAAGAAAAATGTATAAACTGAGCTATGGCCAGAAGTCAGATGCATGGCAAAGTCCGGCTTTGAGTTATGCCGTTTTTCTAAAATAATTGTCCCCTCTAGAAGTCACATTTGTTTAAAAGAATGCCACATTTCCTCCAAATGAGCAGTTTGTTGATTATTTTGAAATAGAATGTAACTGATGAGAAAGAACTCAAATTCCCTTTCTTTGAATGTAACATCAAATTTGAAAGTGCTTCACAAACATGGAGCTCCAAAGTAGACTTTCAAATAAATGAACGGCAGTCCCACTTCTCCTAAAAACATGCTTATTTCTAATGTTAATTTTTAATGCTCCAGTGATAAGGGAGATGGTGCAAACTCAGCAAGTCCAAATAACTATCTTTTATTTATTGTCTAAATCCACCAGAAATGGAGAAATCAGCCACACTTGCAGCGAATGGGAGAACATGGCAATGTGTTGAACCGGCAGCCCCTTGGCACTTACCAGGCAAAGAGCAAGCAAAGCCAGACAGATGAGGCTTCAGGAAGAGGCTCTGACACCAGTGAAACTCACCCCAAGCAACCTTCTTCAGCATCAGAGATTTAGTTCCTGGTATTGATAAAGTAATGACCTATTAGCAAAATCAGGTAAGTATTTACAGAATACATAAAAATATGCACTGGTCAAAATGACTATATTATCAGTAACTGACATCAGTTCAGATAACTGACATCAGTACACATCAGTACTGATGGGCTGACTTGTCCATCAGTAATAAACAGATCAGCACCTCAGATCACACCAATTGCCCAGATGCGGTATCTTTCTCTTGGTGAAAACTGAAACCATCAAGTCAGCTCAGCAACAAAGAATGGGCAGGAGTTCGGGAGACCATTGGGTTCATGTTCATCATGTCACACTTGTTCCTGTGTGACACAGACACCTTTGAAAAGAAGGGAGGGCTCCTCTAAATCAAAGTCGTAATGCAATAATCTGAGAAACCAGGACAGTACAGCTGGATTGCTGGATTACTTCATCAAAGCAGTAGGGAAGAATCATGGAAATCATGAAACAAAACCAAAACCAGGTATAGTAGAAAGCAACAGAATGGTCCTTTCTTAATGACTTTTTAAGGTTACCAGTAAACTAGCTGTATCAGGTTTTCCCTGTCCCTTGTCTGTTGGTGTGTTAGAATGTATAGAGTTGAGTAAGGAGGAAGATGTGGCACATCAAACATAATTATCTCCAAGATCTACATTCTATTCTTTTTCTTCCTGAGAAGGCAATCTTATTGTTTACTCTGAAAGGCAAAATCAAGGGTCAACACAGAAGCAACTGCATGAAAGCCTATGGCTTCTGCTATGCAGAAGACTCAGACTACACAAACTAAAGGTCTTTTCTGCTCCTGAAATCTAATACTTGAAAGAATGAAGGTCTTAGTCAAGCTCTTATAACTGCAGGGAAGTATTTCATATTAGTTTGACTCCTAAGTTCTGTTTCTGCGTGTGCATGTGCTTATTTTTGTTACAGAAGAGCATCTCAGTAGAGCAATCAAAGCAAAAAACAGTCCTCTACATCTACATGTGTACTGACCTCTCTCTGATAGCTTTGGCATGACATTCTTGGATAATCACTGAGATGTCTGGGTCATACTGTAATCTAAATATTTAGAAACGATAATATAATGGGAGTGTTTCTCTATGTTCCTTTCTTCCAGTAGCCATTTCAGCCTTATGAGGCTGTATTTGTTTCTTGGGCAGAAGGAACTGTAGAGAACGGATATGTGTAACCAGATTTAATTTCCTTCTGTGGCTTCTTATTGAGGAGGACACATTATAACATATTTCAGAAGACTTTTGTTGTTGTTGTTGTTAATTAAAATGCTACTTCACTAGCTGTCATGCTCCACCCTCTTGGACTGCAGATGGAATATATATCAGTGGCTGACAACAAAGCATAATGTACACCACTGATACAAATTTTAAAAATAAATTTTAAAACTCTCTGGGAAGCCTTATATTCACATATATCATTTCCTTTTTCATTGGATCCCAAATGAATGGGCTGGCACTGCAAGAAAATAAAATCAAATGAAACATTTAGTTCCGGATTTTTCTCTTCAGGTGGCAGGAAATTGGGATTTGGGGACTACTGTCAGGCAGCTTTTTGGAGGACACTTCTTCCTCCTACTGTTGCTATGAGTCCCTCCACTCCACAGTCTCTGGCCATCTCAACCTGATCAAAACTAAAACAAGGAGATATTAATTATTCAATATCAGTTATAGAATAATACAATAACTTCCAATGTCATGGAAATGCTGGGAAATATATATTTTCATAGTATTTGCTTTTACTAAAGGAGTGCTCGGCTTTCACAGGAATCCTTTTCTTTTAAGTTTCTTTAAAAGAAAAACCCAGTCTCCAGTGTTATGTTTGACCAAATACCAACCATGTTTGTGGTGTTGATATAAAAACTCAAGTATGGCCTGTTGTGTGGCCAAATCTGGCCAGTTCTCTGAGCATCCCTCTATCCAGTGGGTCATTAGAAACAGCTATACCTACCGCTTTAGGTGGCAGTTTAGTTTCTGCTGGGACAACCCAGAGAACATCCTTTCCCTGATCCGTTCTGCTCCCTGACCTGCTGGGGTCTCTCTCAAAGCTTAGCCTTGCTGTCCTCTGTGCCTCTGTTGCCCTCTCTTCCATGCTTCTGCTAAGCCCATGAGCAAACCGATGAAGTCAGCTCAGCCTGTGGTGATTTTTCCAGTGGATGCAAACAGAATTATTGCTTTGTTCGTTCAGTCTTGGGGGAGGCTCCTTAAGTGGAAGCCAGCTGTGCTCCTGAAATGTGGAAGGCAGCATTTTTAGGAACTGATTAAGTCTATACTCTCCCTGAGCTAAGGATGACATGCCTGTTCAGAATCTCAGTTCATATCAGACTCTTCTGTCCTTCATATAGCAGTGACTGGAAACATTTTGTTTTATCATCTCAGCTGGCGCATTTTCTTCTTAAATGCAGACTTTGTTACAGTGATCCATAACTGAGAATCCCTTCAGGCTTGTCTACTACATTGCACTCTATCAGATTCAAAGTGTGAAGAATCCTTGAAATCTCCAGTTTTTGCAGAATACAGTTGCTTTCCCTCACAAGCGCTGTACTAGCAAGAACATATCACAACTCTGCTCCACAGGCTATGTTCAACACTGGAAAATCAGGGTGCCAAAAAAAGATCTTAAAAGGCCTGTAGTCAGCTATAAGAAAGAGGGCATCTGCGAACGTGGAAATCTTAATCCAAATCCCAGGGACATTCAAGAGAGTCAGAACAGGGATGTGCTAGTTACAGCTCTTGAAGTGACCCCTTCTTGATTGCATGAGTCCCAACCCTGGATACTTTGAAATAACTTATAGTTGCCTTGGCTTTTTGGTTGCTTCCAGTCCATTACATTTGGCACTTTATTCTAACAGTTATGCATTTGCTGCCCGGTGTGCTATATGTGAGTGAAGCTGCTATCCTGAAGGGCCTCTGGAGCTTTGTGGCTTTAAACCCCCTAATATAGATATTCTGCAGTGCTGTGAATGGGGCATACAAGGATCATCTTTGTGAACTTTGCACTACTCAATAAGGGGAGCAACTGCTCGGATACTGTTTACAGCTATTCTTTACTCCTACTGATACTCAATAAAGCCTGCACTAATCCATCCTTAGAGGGTGGAGGGGAAGAGTTGGCAAAAATTCCTCCTGCCTTGTGCTGGTTTGCTACTTTCATTTAGCGTCAGTGCAGTTCAATGGTAAGTCACTGAACCAGATACAGGCTCTGACCTTTCGGGTGACCTTGGGCCACTCACCTCTCTGTGCTTCTCTTTTGCTTCCCCTCTTTGTTGTTCCCTTTAAATGCACAGCATAAAATCATGCAGAGCTGATTCTGCCTTTGGAGAGCATTTTCTGTCCTAGCAGGACCCCACCCCTGGCTGTTATTTCCAGGATCTCAGGCTCATGATTAAGTTACTGCAGTGTAACAAGGTACCTTACATCTGTTGCTCATTAGGGGGAATTGTCTGAGCCAGGGTAAATGACTACATCTGAACTAGTCATCTTGACTTTCTCTGCACTCAGTGAAAAAATTTTTCACTCTTAGGTTGCATTCTGCAGGAGACATTTAACACATATTAGATGAATCATGTCCCCCAAATGCCTATTTCTCTCTATTGATTATGAAGAGTGTCCAGAAGAAATAGCTGAGATTAAGAATTCCACACTGCGGTAGTCTAAACTTAGGTGGAAATTACTTTCCTAGTAACTGCTCATACGTGTGCTCTTTACTCCAAACAAAAGTGAACTACTTTGATGCAACATACAACTGACTTTATATGAGCTAGGTCAAATTATCTTACATTCACTCTGAGCTAACACATACATGCAATTAACATGGCTCAGGTGACACATTAAGTGGATCACACATTCACTCACCTAATTTTTCTAAACTCACCATTCTATTACATTTGTTTACCATCAGCCTACTGTGTGACCAAGACTTTTTAAAGCCCCTTCTTTTTCTCCTCCCTTTGACTGTACAGACTGAGGGCAAGGTCACTCGTTCTACTGGCTTGCCATACTTATCTTACTCTCTCAAGCAGAGTAACCTCAGTTTACACCTCTTTCTGAGCTTTCCTTTTCCTTTTACTCATAAGATCCCTTCTTTCTCTGCAGCCTTCTTAATGCTCCCTATGAAGGACACTGTAAAAATGAACTGAATTTTAATACCTAAGTCCTGGAAAAATTTAAAATGCAGACTGTAGGCATGAGTGTAAACTATTTTGTAAATCAGCAGCCTTACAATTTTTAAACCAGGCTGTAGTATGAATATAAGATTGCTTTAAAGCAAATACTTGTAAGGATGCAAACAGCTAGAAAGGCACCCTTGAAAATATTTTTCATAGTGTGTCTATGGGAGATAATATTCCCAAGCAAAATCTCTTTTTGTTGTTGTTGTAGCTGCATGTGGAAACAACAGAGCTGATTCTAAAATGTAAACAGATTTTTATGTAGATTTCCAAATACCCATCTAAGACTTTTTTATTGAAATATGGTTGTTTACCTATGGTATAGAAATTACTGAGATATACAACATAAGTTTGATGTCTATTGTATACATTTCTGGCCGTATCAAATATTTAATACCTGGTATTCTTTGGGATTTGTTAGCATCTCCTTTAAAACTTGCCTGCGGCAGTTACAAGATGGAATGTAAAAAGTGGTTTTGATTATCGTTTTGGATTGTCACCTTGACAGTTTGGGTTGGGTTTTATAGGCATGGAGAAAGAACACACACAGACGCACACAATTGCTCCTTTTCACTTTGCATCCCTTTCCCAGTAGACAATGCTCTACAGAAATGGCTCAGGAGCAGAATAGACATGAAAGGATTACCAAGTGCAGCTATTTGAGGGAAACCTGGTTCATTATTATTTGGAGACAGGAATCTGTAAGTGGCCAGTTTCATCTATAAATTGCTATTGCTAGGGGACTGCAAATAGACCTTAGTGGGTATCTGAGTGGTCAAGTCAAATACACAGCTGCCAATAAAAACAGAGGGAGAGAAAAAGCAAATGGAAGGAAAGAGAAGAGGGACTAGCAATAAAAAACGCAAGAGAGGAAAAGTGAAGTATCCTTAGCTTTTGTTGCCCATTGAATGAATAGGAAATGTTTAATATGAAGAGAAGTCTAATGTCATTGTTTTCATTTTTAATCTGAGCAGGAGGATGCTAGATGAGTGCTAATGTACCTAGGTATATGTTTCCTTTAAAAAACTGCTCTATCTGCTGGTTTGAGTACCTCATCAGCTGTTAGCTTGCAGGTCCCATTTAGGATGAAGGCTGCACTTGGCCACGCTGTTCCAGCAGTGCCAGTCAATCCCATTTTGTCCACGAGGGGAAAGACATTTTGTCAGGAGTGAATGGGAACCTTACCTGAGCATCAGACAGTGGGTGGCAGGGTTCCAATAACTATTTATTTGCAGTTGAGCTTTATGTTTGTTTTGATGCAGAGTAGAGGCTGCTGTTTGTATGGTAATTGAGCAGGCTGTTCTGGGCACTGAATCTTAGGCATGAGGAAGATTCAGATGAGTGATTTTATCACAAGGGAAATAGAGGAAAATATCAGTGATAGGTGCAGCACTGTGTTTCTTCTTTCAGACTCTTTCACAGTATGACTGCAAGTTGAGTTTCTGAGATTTTCTGGAAATGACACCCAAGCATCATAATGAATTGAGTATATTAACATACGTCTTTACACTGAGTCTGCACATAGCTTTGCCCTGAAATCCACAAGCCTTTGTGAAGCTCACAGATTTTTTTTTCATTTAAGTCCTTTTATTGCTATGGTGCCAGCTATTGCCGCTATCATTAAATGTCTGTCAGCATTTCCATTATAAACCTTATTTTCAAGGGATTTATAACCTACCTATTTTACTTCATGTTGCTCTGAAACTTGCCATAGAAAATTTTCAACATGGAGTAGATAGCACTGTCTTTCCTTGCAACGTTTGATTTAAGCACGTATAGCTATTCTGCACTGACTGTTGCAAAAGGTAAAGGAGGATCTCAGGTAGTATCATTTTCCTACCAAATGAAAGTTGAGCAGGATGTAAGGCAAAGCATGAATTTTGAAATTTGGAAAAAAAATGCAGAAATTTTTCTTTTACAAATAAAATTTATCAGACAGTCATGACCGCACAGTGTGTTGATAAGGAAATTATATCTTTCTTCAACAAAAAAAGCCAAAACATAAGCTTGAATACCATATTTCATGCATAGCCATACTTTCAATATTAATTCCTGTAAGTCCTATAATTCCTATTTATTCCTAACACTTAAGAATGCACAGAAATAGTGAGTTTAATGAACATGTCTTTAAGACGTATAGAGAAACACTTTCAGTTGCAGATAATTACGTAGTTCTGTGACAAACGATGAGCTGTGCTGTTGTCATAAGACAAAAAAATCCTTACCATTGGCTTGCCCCTATTGCTGTAGCCAAAGGAGTTGCAATATTAGTCTTATGCAGAAATCTGGGCAATGACATCTTATTGACTTAATGCCTAATCTAAAACCTAATGAGGTAAAAGGAATATTTCCTTTGACTTCAGTAGTCACTGGAGCCTCATGGCTCATTCTAACAGTTCTCTCGTACCCTAATAACTGAGATAATCAGCTGCAAATAGAAAGCCTGCAAAATATTTGGGGTCTTTGTTATACGGAGCTTTACCAGTTTTTATTCTGGCCAACTCACCCCTGTATCAGAAGACCAAACATCTTTTGTTCTGGTATAAAAATTGTGTAAAGTGTAAAAAGTGTGAAAATTTGGTGGGTACGAGAGATGGGTAAACTGTGTTTTCCAGACTTTATTTTGCTTTTAGAAAACCTCAATGCATGAGTGATGGAACAGAGGAAGCTGACATTCATGTCAGTACTCAAAGAAAGAAAAAGGAGAAGAAAATCTGGAAACATAAATCTTTTCTTAAGGGGAAGTTGGCAAATCGAACAAAATTCAGGATTCTTTTTCCTTCTAAAAGACATTGTAACATACTACAAGTTAGTCTGCTCGTTTGCTTTCATAATTGTATGTTAGTATAGTTTGTATATTACGTACTATTGCATTTTGACGTGCTTTAGTCACCACATTGGAAATCACATCCGTTTTGCTACAGAGTTTGGAATGGCATTAGCTTACGCAGCTTGGCTTCTGAGGCAGTTCACTACTATCCAGCAACTGCTCCAATGGAAAGGGTATATTTTGGGCAAAATTTGTTCTACCATGAGCTGGCACTGTTCTCCTATTCTTTTCCCATGTCTCAAATGCTGAGATTTCACACCGATAGCAGCCTTTGTCATTGGAAGGTGAATAACAGTGACTGAATAAATGTGCAAAAATTCCACCCTTCAAGCAAAGTAAAAAGGCAACCCTCACATAACAGAACTTATTGCAACGGGTTAGAAAAAAAATGCCAAGCTTCCAGCTGCAAATGGCTGCCATTTTAGAATACAAAGTAAAATTTATGTAGAGAAAGGCCTGTTTAGGAGGTGGTTTTTTGGGGAAAAAAAAAGAAAAGAAAAGAAAAAGACACTAATTCCTAGAAATAAAAAGTCTAAAAATCTTATAATATTCAGGCAAACTGGAAAAAGGTTTTATTTTCAACAAATGGATTAATTTTAAAGATATTGGTTTACATTTTGAAGCTCAAATAACTAACAGCATTGTAACTTGAAAATATTTCAAAAATAAGATTTTGTTGTTTAGTTGGGTTTATGCGATTAGACCAAAGGAACCACATACTTATATTTAGTTGAATAGTAGACTATTTGGTAGCAACATACTGTGGTCAGGAATGCAGTTCCACTGTGCTGGATACAATTTCTATGCACAGACATAAATGTTTATAATGGAAGTTGTTTTATTTTAGTCTGAAAGTAGCAGTTAAAATAAAAGAGGAAAAAAAATGTTCCAGAGGAAGCCATGGAGCTGCTTCACTCTTTACATTTGCCCACTAACAATAATCCCAAGGGCTCAAAAACATACTTTACCATGATTGCAATAAGCATAACATATTTCCTTTATTGAGGGAAAGTTAAATGGTGACATGATTTTGCTCTGTAAGAGTCTAGAGTTGGAGGAGGTTTCTAATCAGAGAGGCCTCTTTATTCTAGCAGAGAGGTAATGAGATTTCAATGGCTGGAAGCTGAGGCTAGTTATCTTAAGATTAGAAATAAATAGTAGATTTTTAAAACTAAGGGTCATTAGCCAGTTGCATGTATTGCCAAAGGATGTGGACAACAGTGTTTTACTGTTTTAAATCAAGTTTGTGTGGCCTTTGGAAAGAGAAGCTATAGTTCAGCCACAAGGTGTTAGTTCTGATGCAACAGTTATTGGGTGAAAATTTATATTCTGTGTCACAAGATAATGATGACAGTGGATTTTGAACATCAAATCTATGAATTGCTGACAGTGAGGTGACTTTCTTGTATTGAAAGACTCAGATCAAAGTAGTCAGCCTCACAGGTACCTCACTCAGTATTGTGCATATTAGATATGCAATCCAAGTGTTATCAAAATGGTATAGGAAAATGTTGGCCAACAGTCACTGCATTCATTCTGACTAGGTGTATGGAATCTCTTAAAAATTATTTATTTGTACAAATATATGAATGTCAGTTAAGGCCATGTTTAAACCACCTGTATTTTCCTAATGTGTTATCATAGGACAAAACCTTGGCTCCAAATAAATTAATGGGGCCAGATTTTCACTTAAACCATACCCTTTACATGTTATAGAGCATGCGTATCTATCTTTCACACAAATGACATTCTGAAAATAATTCTACTTTTACCATATAATGAAGCTATGTTCTGAAAAATATGAATGCACGAAGGAAGAACATTGTCCTCAGTGCACAGCTTTGATTTACTGGCATTTTCCAGAGAACTTCACATTACAGAATGTCACTCCACAATATTCTCTCTAAGTGCTCCCTGTAACTACACAAAGCACAGGACATTCCACGTTTTCATTTTCCTTCACTGTAAACTTTGGATAAATCATTATAATTTATATTTGATATATTTTATATTATCTATTAAACAATAGCAATTTCAACAAATTAATGACCCAAAGTTCAGGTGAGTAGTTTAAATAAACATCTTCATTTAATCTTCTTCAACAGTCTACATACATACGTATTTTGGAATTTATCTGTAGGTTTACTTTTTTTCAATTTTTGCAGGCTGAAGGCATTATATGAAATATTATGTGGTTTTCATCAATATGACACAAATCTCAAATGTTTTGTTGCTTTAAAATCAGTAAAGCAAGCACATTTTTATATGTTGCAATACATGTACAACACGTATACATATTACAGTACATGTACAACACAATACATTTTTACTAGTCTATATTGCAAGTGGCGGGCTATCAAGCTGGTGAGAAGACTGAATATGTCACTTTTTGGTTTAGGACATGTGTAGCTCACCTAAGGAGTCAGGATGTTTAGTTTTTCTTCTGAAATTTATTTTGGTTTAGAGTTACTAGAATAGAGTTGTCATCAGTGGTTAATCTGGGTGAATGATGAATTAAAATATAACACGAGAGAGAAACAGTTACAGACTGCTGCCTATACACCTAGGCAGCAGGTGACCTCTATAGACCTATAGAGCCTCCCCATATCTTTTTATTATTTTTTTTCCCCTGCAGGATTTTGTCTCAACAAGCTACCTCTGTTTGTAATGTTGCCTTTCTTATCCTTCTGGAGGCTTCCTCACAGCCCTTTTTCAGCAGCCCGAGTGAAGTGACACAGCTGGGCCACATCAGAGCTGGACCACTGGTCCCTGATGTGTGGGCAGCCAAACCCCCCTGCCCACCCCCCCAACCACTGGGGGCAGGAGCTTACAGCAGGGGCTGGGAAGGTTGCAGGATGAATATGAGTTTGGCATCCCCAGTAATGTCCAGCACAGTTCTTCATAGCCAAAAGTCTTTCCTCATTAAAAAAATATTGAGAGTCCTTTTTTCTGATGCTCTTTCCTAGGCTTCTGCAATTAGCTACTTTTAGAGACAAATAAATAGGATAAATAGGGCTTTCTTCTGACCCGTTATAGACTTTCTTAGGTGCAGGTAATTTTTTATCTCTAGATACATTTTAAAATGTCAGTCAAATATCAGATATGTTTCCAAGACAGGTGGGCATCTTCTAATACAATGCTGTTTGACCTCATGGTCTTCCATGGGCTCGCACAGCACCTAAAGAGACAAGAGCAATGAATATCATGTTTACTAGCTGGAGAACTGAGTCATGGAAAGTTAAGTGTTGAAGAAAATAAGAGAAATCTTCAATGGAACAAGTAGATAAATTTCAGGTACCTGTGGTCCCAGTCTAGTGCCTCTGTCAAACAATTCGCAGTCAAACAGAAACAGAGGTTATATCCGTTTCACTGATGACAGGTTGTAGTACCGAAGGAAATATTAAAGCATTTGAAGCTTTTCATTTCAACATGAACTTACAGCTTCTTCTAATTTTCTTCAACCACATTCTAGTTGAGTAAAAAAAAAAGTAGGAAGAGAAAAGAAAATGTTCATAGTGTGTTTAATATCTCCTTATTCATACATAGCATTATATATATAATAATATATGCACACGGTGGCTTATCTCCCTTATGACATTCATCTTCACCTGTGAGGAGAGAAATAATAAGTCACTGGTGACTATTGCACTTGACTTATCCCTCCACATCAGAGAAGATAAATGCCAATAGAGAGATCAACCCTTTTGTATTCTTTTCTAGGGGAGAGGGAATTTATCACAGGGATATTAGAATTTATCTTGATCAGATACAGATGATTTCATCACAGTAATGAGGGAATCCTTATTGCATGCAGACAACGTCTATGTTTTGAGTGTAGTTTCATTTTTTATATACCATTTAGTGTATAAAACAGACTCCTACTTTTAATTCAATGCAAGTTGGAGCTCTCAATTCCTACTGAACTCCACTGGGGAGGAATTATTTGGTTAAGGTGAAAAAGGAGCAGAAAAAAAAAGAACGAAGGGGAAGGAGAGCAAATATAAGAATTTATGTAAAAGGAAGTCAGTTGGTATACAACTGAGGCATTTGTTGTCATGCACATAAAATGCAGCATGTCATTTTAAATTGCACTTTCCAACTCCTTCTAATTTAACACCATTTTAATACTGCCTTTATGCATGAAATTAATATCTATTGTAGATAGAAATGCAGCAGAACAGCTTTTCCAGATATTGCGTTTGAAAAATACCAGCAAACTTTCCTTCATTGTAATATTTCATTGGTTCTTTTTATAACCTGTCTGTATTTCCTTCTCTAGTTCCTTTTCATTTTTAGTAACAAAGGTGTTTTCACTAAAAACATGGGCCCTATTTCTAGATACATTGCTATGGCTTCATGCAGTGCTCCAGGACCAGGAGGAACTGAATTTGGCCCCTAGAAAATGTCCCAATGATATTCCAGAAAAGGAATTTGATCATCATTTGATCGGAGAGACTGGAGTGCAGTTCTTCAGAGGTCTGCTCAGTGTAAACTGTTTTGGGAACAAGCCCCATACACTTCAGCTGCCATAAGAATCTATTTGGGCTGGAAAAGCTGAGAGTCACCTACAAAAATTACAGTGTGACTTCATTGACAGCAGCCATGAGGCCGAGCCGGTTAATTAGAAGGAAATCAAAATCCTTGCTTATGCTCAATAAATCTGATGATAGTACAGGAATACTGTAAAAATGAATGCAGTAAAATACACAGTAATGTTGTGACTGTATGTAGTGAATTACCTTACATTCATTAATATTGGCTGGACTGTTTATCAGGAAATTTTAATCTATCAAAAAAATCTCTAGGCTCATATTGCAGACAATTCTGATTTGTGAAAGGTTCATGTTATAGATTCTTCAAGTATCAGCATTGCCTGATGTTGCAATATAGAACATTTTACAGTGACATGCCCTGCTGTTTGTCACTTTGCATCATGATGCTATATCTCAAAAATCACAGCCCCACCTAACCTCTCCACTTCTCTTTTTTATTTATGGAAAGCAAATGGACACTGAATAACTCTGGAAAGCAAGGGTTTCCAAAGATCAGGAACTCAGAAGCAATTTTTAAATTGATGTTTCACAGACTGAATAGGTAGAACCGTGACTACTTAAACTGGTATTTTAAAAAGGAAGGAATACCTTCAATTTCAGGAACTCACATTAACAAACATACTGATCAACATAGTTTAGAAAATATTTCCACCTTTGTTTTATACAAATAATTCTATTTTTTTGTAACAATAAACAATAAGTTCATCAATGAGTCTATCTGCATATCATAGATATCCCTTTCTGTGTTTAAGTATTTCACATAAATGTCATAATAGGGAATATGTGAATTCTTCTGCATGTGTTATCTAAATAAATACTTTGTGTATACTTTTAAGTTCATATTTGTGTTGAGACTAATATACTGCAACCTTGAGCACAGTGGGAGCTATGAGAATCAGGGGAGCCATCAACCAGGCTGATTAGACTGCCCACTGAGCACAAGTGATATCAAAACAAGCAAGCTTTGGCCAGCATTAAAAGCAGAATGCAGCAGGAACTGCAGGCATGTTATACAGACTAGGATGCTGTTGGCACTTCTAAAATAGCAAGATGTTGCAAAAATGGACCAATCACCCCAAAATGCAGCCCTGAGTGATCAGTGGGTCTCATGGGAATGATGGGACACCGCTAGTGGAATTGAAAACTAAATCACAGCCTTCACTGTGCACACAGTTATGGATACACATGTTTACATATAATCTGTCCACATATCTGTCAACATTACTATTCATGATTGCTGTGGCACCTTGGTATGCTGGTGATATTTCAGTGAAAGAAAGCAACTTTTTTTTCTTCTTGTGAAAAAATTGCATCTGCACGTAAACAGATTTGCAAAAACTGAATGAGTACATTTTCAAAGCATCACATACAGTTTTAGTATCATGGACTGCTATAGGTCTCTAAATTGAGCTCTGTACAACTTCTGACAGAATTCTAAAAGAAATTTATAGATATTTTTCTTTTTGGAAACATGTATATATAGACATACAGTATTTTGCCTGTTATGCTCCTGTCGATGAAGGAAATGTTACAGATTTCTTAATCTGCGGAGAGAACAGGTGGAAGGGCAGATACTTCAGCTTGAGAGCTGAAGAAATTCTGCAATAATTTTTTCTTCTTAAAAGAGATTTAAAGTACTTTCTGCTATCTGTGGCTATGGTGGATCACTCATTTTGTGGGCATCTTGCGCACCCAAGGCTGAGGTTCTCTGTATTCACAAAAGGTCTGAGGTGCTTTACAAGTGAGCCTTTCTACTAACGAGGGACATGGGCATTATGTTTGTGCTGTTTGGAGGTGGAAGGAGGAGGTGTTAGCAACTGAACCACAGCAAATCTATAAATATGGGACTCCAAAGGCTCTAAAAAGGCCCTGTTTGCTTTGTTTTGTTTTGTTTAGAAACATTTTGAGTTGCTATGAGAAATGACAGACAAGGCAGTTAGTATCTGGTTAGAAAAACCGTCTGCTTCCTCCATCCATTGCTCTGTCCCCACCCAGAAGCAGATTTTAAGATTTGGTTACTAATTTCTCCTCAACATGAAGTTACTTTGAATACCACCGCTGTATAGCATACAGTCCAATGTCAATCACTTTCTTGTGTCACTTGAGGAACATGCTCAAGTCACTAACTTACTTATTTTTGACAGAAATCTTTTGTTCCCTCATTTTTACACATTAAAACTTTTAAAAATACAAAGTTAAAAAATGAACGCATATGGGAAAAATATCCACAGCATTTTAAATCCCCTGCATTGAATAATACTTTTCTGTCCCTCAGTTTGTGGGGGGGGCATCAGTTAGTGTTTGCAATCATTAAATGCTTTTCACAACCTTCAAAAAAAGCGCTTTGATTAAGTTTGTTCTTATCCCTACAATAGACAATGAATTGTGTCAACTTATGTGTGAAATGAGACAATTAAATCTTTGACATGAAAACTAAAGTTTTAAGGAGGATGTTGTTCACCACTTGAAATTTTGAAAGTTTGGACTATAAACTTTGTGAAATATGAAAATGGTTGCAACAATAAAACTGACAGCCCCCTCAACCATCAGCACTGAGCTTCCTGGGGCCTTAGTGGTATATCCAGCTAGGAGCAGTTACAATTTCAATATAAATTTGTGTACTTGAAGACTGAAAACCATCAATAAAGAGAATTTCATAGACTGCTTGGGAAATCTATCAGACTCTGGCCTAAATCTGATTCCAGCTACTGGACCTTTCAACAAAAAGGATCAAAGTAAAATATATTGTTTAAAATAATCTTTATTCTGCTCAGCCATAGTACAGGTGGCTGCTCTTGGGGAGTTCCTCTTTATAAATATCAGTTTCCTAAGCCTTCAGTTTTTAACCAGTATTCAAATGAAATATGGTCCGCAGTAAATCATATGTCCCACCACGCTTCTCAAGTGTCAGTAAAACATAAATACAGACTACATGATGTAGGTCAGCTAATGAAGACTCAGCTGTCCTTGATATCTTCTTCCCATTTCTCCATGTTACCATGATCCCATGGTGTTTCTCATGAGAAAACAGTTATTTTACTTCAGTTCAACAGTGTTTGCACCCAGTCCTAACTGTTGTTTTTCATATTCTGAATGTAAACCTGTTCTGATGGATATATGTATGTTTTATGGAACCAAAATGTCAGT